>NW_020328588.1:0-68918 GCF_001858045.2 Oreochromis niloticus
GATCTAAATGACACATATATCTACACACGCGTGAGAATCACAAACGCTGATGGTCAAACCTGGCTAGAGATGCTAACGTGGGATTTATTAATTATCCCGATGCAGCTTATTTAGTCAAGTCGATGTTAATTTGGGACACACGCTCATTAGTCAATCATCAACACATATCCATACAGAGGTGTGATAGAATGTCTTATCAATTATAATAAGGACACTTTAGACACACAGTTCAGCACAGGGTTATTCTGTAAGGATACAGCATCACACATGAATGACACATCCATAGAAGGGACAACCAGGCCTTGTGACCAGAGGCGAATATACAGCGAATAGCAGCATTGTTGAATTGATAGCTCCTGTACACGCAGATCTGTTTTTTCAAGAAAAACTGTTACTTAATGGAATCGACCTGTCACTGAAATTTGTGCGCTCTAAAGACGAATTTGCTCTCATGACAGCGGATGCCAATGCGTACAGAGTTAAAATTGTCTCAGCCAGTCTCTTTGTCAAGAAAGTTAGTATATCACCGAGCGTCAGACTTGCACACAGCAAGGCATTGCACCATGCAAACGCAAATATGCTATAGACAGAGTATCTTTAAAGACTTTCTCCATACCAGCAGGGTCTCGAATATCAACTAATGACAATTTATTTATGGGCAGGATACCTAAATTTGTCATCATTGCATTCATTGATAATGAAGCTTTTACAGGAAGTCCCACCCGTAACCCATTTAATTTCGAAAACTGTGATGTAGAATTCATTTCTTTATACGCTGATGGTCAGGCTTATCCTGCTAAACCGTTCCAGCCAAATTTTCAGAGAAAACAGTATACCAGAGAATTCTATCAGCTGATACAAACCACTGGAAGACATTTAAAGGACAGGGCACTTGCCATATCGCGTAACGACTTTGGTAACGGGTATACTTTATTCTGTTTCAATCTGGAAGCTGACGAAGGACATTCATGCAATGTATCGTTAATTAAAACTGGGAACGTGAGGCTTGAAGCCCGTTTCAGAAACCCGCTACCCCGCACAATGAACATCTTGTGTTATTCAGTATTTGATTCAGTCATTGAAATATCTAATATGAGACAGGTGCTCTTGGATTACTATTGAGACAGCAAACACGGTCATGAACACTATAGAGCTAACATCTGTGATCGGCAGGATTATCAATAAAAACACACATTTTCTAGGGGTGTTAGCCAGCGATCAGCTACCCAATGCACAGCTTCAAAGACTGCCTGCTATGGCTATTGTAAACACTCACCCTTCTACAATGCCCGGGGAACACTGGCTTGCTGTCTATATTTCGAGAGACAAACGCTGTTATTTTTTTGATAGTTTTGGAAACTCACTAGACCGTTTTCCACCAGAGATAAAGGTGTTTGTTCTAAAAAACTGTTCCACTATTTTATATTCAGGAAAACAAGTGCAGAATGACTTCTCCATCACATGCGGCCAACATTGTGTATTTTTTTTATTTCATATACAAAATGGTGTATCTTATTCACGTTTGCTTAACATGTATTCTACTAATTTAACTTGTAACGATGCTATGGTGTGTCGCTTTGTCAACAACATAGAGCCTGTGGCAGGATGTAGCGATTATGTATGTGTGCAACAAGGATACTGATGTGTACTAGTGGTTATAATAAAAAACGATATGAGAGCATGATTTAATCGAGTCAATTGTATTTATTATCAAAATGTTGCATATATATTATACAGCCACATCATACAGACTTCAAGAGTAATAAAACAATAATAGAAAAAACTGTAATAAAGAAACAATGTAGTAATAAAGAAATCAAACATTATACAATAATAATAAAAACTGTAATAAAAGAAAACAATCTATCAGTTAGTGAAAAAAAAAAATTACGGTAGAAAAACAACAAACAGTCAATATTTTAAGCAGAAAAAAACAACAACATTACAGCTGTGATAAGAAATAGTCTGAATTCAAAATCCAACCACTCGACAGGACCACCCTTTAATTTATTTTTTTTATTCTTTATTTTTTCTTTAATGTACTATCACGCAGTGAGACGCCCGGTGTGTTCTTTCTAGGCGTATGTTTTAAAAAACAGTGTCTTCAGGCAGTGTGTGATCTGCTTTATACAACGCAAGGGTCTTACGTACACCGGCATTGGATATGGCTGATAACGGTATGTTTAAATCTGAAACAGCCTTTAAAAACTCTGTCCAGCCTATAGGTCTGAAACCTTCAGAAGGTGTGTGTGTGGATGTGACGGCTTTAATCAGATCATAAATGTGTGAGCCCGGTATAGTGTGTTTATCGACAACAATTTCGCCTTTGTCATTGTAAGAAATAGTGTTTGGCGAACGGTTCAGAGCTGATAGAATGAGTTCTGCATTCCTCCTACTCCTTTTAGATATGTGTGTCAAAACATTCTCTGCGATAAAGTCCTTCACACCTTCAGCGCCATAAGCAAGAGGGGTGTCTGCAGGAGGGGTTTGCGGCTCTGTGTTAAGCTGCTCCGGTAGGGATAAAGACAATACGCTCTTTTCACGGGCCCCTTGTCTCACAAGTGCTAGGTATCTTTGGAGAATATCGCTGTATTTTTTAGCTTTCTCATACACATCTATGTCTGATTCTTGCAACACCTGAAGCATTTCCTTGTCCAAGTCATTCTGAGCCTGTTGTCTGATGTTGCCTGTGCGCTGTGGTGGTTGCTTCAATAAGTCCAACTGATGTTGGGGCACCAAAAACATCTTTTGCACATGTTCCATTTTCACCTGTTTGCTATCAGACTGGTGA
This sequence comes from Oreochromis niloticus, assembly GCF_001858045.2. NCBI lineage: Eukaryota > Metazoa > Chordata > Actinopteri > Cichliformes > Cichlidae > Oreochromis > Oreochromis niloticus. Next base: position 2,792 of record NW_020328588.1, read on the forward strand.
TGAAAGGGATTGCAGCCCCTAATAACGGCAGTAAAACCCTCCAGATTGGTTGATTGTCTTTCTCTTTTTCAAAGTTTTTATTTTTTTGTCGGCAATCAGTCTGATTAGAGATTTTTTTTTTTTTAGCTGTTTGTACTGTTGATTGGTCAGTGGAATATTACCTTGCAATACGTTAAAGGCTATCTCACACAAAGCATTGATGAAATCCAAGTTTGCATTGCTAATAATAACTCTGCGTAGAGCCGGTGGTGACTTGTATATCAACTCCAACAGAGACAGATTCCTCCGCATGCGTGATGACATCCTTTCACCTCTTCACAGTTTTTTGTTTTGGGATATAAACAACCGGACGGTCTGACAGTAAATTTGTTCTGAGTCTTAAATAGTCCGGGGTCTTGGCTTTATAGTCTATTAAAAGATACCCGTATGTTGCGGATGTGGCATCATTAAACGCTTCTAAAAAATATTTAGTATTACCGGGAAACATTTGTCTACCTAAAAGCATGATTTGATATTTATCTCTAGGATTTTAAACAATATTAGGTAGTTAGTGTTCAAGGAAATAGTTCTACTGGATTTTCCTTGAATAAACAAATTCTGAACCAGATATATACAACTCAAATTCCTATGATGCACATACTTTGTGAACACGTTTTGTACTTCTAAATTGTTAGCGGCATCGTTCATTACATCGTCTATAATTAACAAATTGTTCTTGTCTATAGGCAGAAGGGTGTCATCAGCCAGAGATTCGGGTATACCATTAACAAAGTTTATGTCTCTTATCTTAAGAAGCTGGTCATATAAAGGCTGCCAGCATGAGTATATATACACAATGTTATCAATGTTGCGCGAAATAATCCCGGATGCATTTTCAATGACATTTTTGACAAAAAAAGTCTTGCCGCAGTTACTGGGACCGCTGACCACCATGCTGAACGGGTGCTGCAACCTAGCGTCAAACCCCTGATCTAATTTAAAATCCATAAGGCAGGGTTGTGTAGTCTGGGAGCACACGGCGCTTGTTGTAGACAACTTTAAGCTTCTTCACAACGGATACATTCTTCAAATGAAGCTTCTTTTTATCGCGTTTGATATTATCAGACACAGCCACTAGGTGTGCATCTGAAACCTGATTGGATACAAACTTGTGGACTAATCCTTTCAAGGATTCGTGGGTGACAACTTTGGTGTTTTGTGCGTTCAGTGTTACACCTTTACATTTGACCTGTGTTTTGCCCAGCGATGTGTGATACGCGTAGCATTTTGGCCCACCGGAAACAAATTCTACTATGTGATCCTCCACACCACCCTCTCCAGAAGCTAATTCACTGGTGAGATCACCCAGAAAAGGGCCTAGAGGAGGCATCCAGTCGCCAGGGCGTGCTGTGAAAATGACACTGTCTGTATCACAATACAGCACGCGCTGTTGTAAGTTGTCTAACAAGTCATACAACATGAGTCTGGCGTGTGCAGTGGTCATGGCACCCACAAAGACATTAACGTCCTTGACGCGGGATGCTCTACCATCGGCGTGGCGCCATTGCACCATGGCGACGTCGTCAGAAATGAAACAAAACTGTCGCACGTCGTACTGATCGCTGAACATTAGCTGACTAAACCTGGACGGGTCTGTGATGAGCTCAGACGACGCCATGTTTGACCTCATACTGAAACGACCCCATAATGAGTTTAGCAGCAGCTTGTTGCAGTTTCGAACAGCTTTATTTACACATATTTTGGACGGATCCAGCATTATTCCCTCCTTTTCATAATACTCGGCTATGTACTTTTGCTGTTCTTCAGGGGTTTTCACATGTTCTGGATACCCCGAGGCCTCCTGTTTAAGTTTTAGGAAGGCTTTCACATAGTCTTTAAACAATGTGTCGGTCTTGTTGGGGAAATGCCACACCTCATCAATAGAAACAAGCTTGTATCCTTTCTCAACAGCTTTTTCAAGCTCAAATGAGACCCATGTGCCTTTCAACACCCGTTCACTGTCACTGTGCCCGCATGCAGTGTGCTGGTTCTGGTCTTCAGCGCACATGCTGCAGAGTGGAAACATCAGTTTGCCGTGGCACCTGTAGGGAAGGACGGGGTGAAAAAGCCCTCTTGGTGGCAGTACTGTGCATTTAACAAAGCCGAAATAATTTTCTAGCTTGTCAAAGTTGCTGTGAATGATTTGAGGGTGTCCTACAGGATAATCTTTTTTAGATTGCACCGTGGGATAGAGACTGGTGAAGTCGTAGTAAAATATTTTTTCATCACACGCAACCTTGTGGTACAGTTTTATAGCATTTGTGCGACCGCCAAAAAGGGCGTCTCGGGGGTTCAGGCGTTCTGGCTTTCTGTATGTATGCATGAAAGCCACAACAGCAGGGTCTGTCTGCTTCAAGGCAGCCCATTCGCACTCCCACATCACAACAACGCTCAAACTGTATTGTGATTTCAGTGCATCCACTTTGTCACAAAACATACGGTGCAGCAGTCTGTAGGACGCTTTGCTGACAGGATTTACTTCACTCTCGGGGTAGCATTTAACACATCCGTGGTGAAAACATCCTGCAAATTCGTAAGCCGTGTCAGTTGTGGGGTCAAAGCCGTCCAGAAAATACGGCCCAACCCTCTGTTCACCTCCTCTGAGAGCGTGTTTTATCACTGTGTTGGTGGTGTGGGACACATATTGAAGCCATTCAATAGAGACGTTTGAAAATGTCTTATTCTGCTCAACGTATGCACCATCATACGTGAGAGCGAGCGTGTCTCTAGGCAGAAACAGCGTTTTATACACACCCATACTGAATGCAGCCAGGGTGGTGTGCATGAATGGATCAACTTGTGTACAACCCAACAGAGTGTCACGATATATGGTGCATGCTTTACGCAGGACATCAACATCGTTAACACAGTAGCGTCTGAGTTCAACCTGAAAATCAAAGGTGTTCTGTGAGGCGGTCTGGTACCATTCCATGAAGCTCGCCTTACCACTTTCAGACATGCGCTCATAGCCATAGAAGGAGGGATCCGGGTATGGACCGACATAATACTCATTATCCCTAGTGTTGAATCTGTGTGGGAAATGGCCCTTCTGCAGGTCTTGAAAACCTAAAGCAGAGGGTATTTTGGCAAGACCCATGGGCAAAAAGCTGAACGAATCAATCCACCGCTGGTCATAGGCCCTGTCATGCATCAAAATCACACGGCTCCCTCTCATTGTGACGGTAGGTGTTATACATTGCTTGACGAAGTACTCCAAAATTATGTAATTATCGAAGCCGGACGCGTTATGGGCTATGAATGTGTACCCACGAAACCTCGGGCGTCTGTAATGCTGCACAAACGCAGCCACACATTTTAATGTATTAAATGAGAACTTGTTGCCCTTCAGATCAGATGCACACACAAAGTTGGCCTCATGTTTGCCGTTGTGATACCGTGTCTCAAAATCATATAAAATATATTTATCACAAGGCTCCTGTTGTTCAACAGGCTGTATAAAACACTGATGCTCAGAGTCCCCGGCTAATTTAGGCTCGCTGCAGTGCTCGCATTTAGGCTGGACACATCTGTGTGGTGATTTCTTTGATTCTTTATATGTGACACCGCAGCTCATGCAATGCTTCATATTGTCACACGGGACCATGTTGTGTTTTATTTCTGGTAATTTGTGTTGTTGGTAACAGTGTTGTGATTTGCAGATGCGGTTACAGTCACTGCATTTCACGGTGGGCCCTCTGTGGTGGTGACAGAGTGTGAAACATACGTTGCATCTATGTTTACAGCTGTGATAGAGCGGTGATTCATATGTATTGTAACAAAAATTACACACATAGCCTGCCCCTAGAAAAGCTGTGGGTTTTTCAATCAGGTGATAGTGTTCATTGTGTAGGTACAGCATTACAGTGTTTGGATTTGGCTCATCATGTGTGAAAAAAGTATGCAGACGTTTACGCCCTGCTGCGTGATAATAGATCACTATCTTAATGTTTAGGTGTTTCTCAAATTTGCAGACATCTGAGAATGATACTGTCTGTGTGTCGCGTAGACCTACTTGAGCATGTAACTGTTTAGCAGTAGCATATTTTTCATGCTCTGGGGCTGTTGGGTTTAATGAATGTGCTATGCAAAGGGAGAAGCACAAATTGTTGTGCGTATTGTTTGGTGTATACAGATGTTTACCCTTCTTTGAGAGAATCTCATCATAAGGGATGTTTGCCAGTTTTAAGCGAGCACCTCCGCCACCGCTACTGTTTTGTGCAACTGTGACAATAAACTCTAATTCATCATCACCGATAGATTCGTCGTTACTTTGCATAACTTGTGCTATTTGGTCGAGAAACAGGTCAGGGTCATACTGATCATCAGGATTTAAAACAGCTTGAACATCAGAAGCCAACGAGGGTCCACGGAGGACCACATTTAGAACACAACCCTGCTGAGATCCAGCCACTGCTCTATCTATCACATTAGCTAGGCAGCTTCTAACTCTTTCTGGCACTTGTTCTGGATCATCAAGACTTATGTCCCTAAAATCAAGGCGCTCGCGCAACTCTCGTGCGTTGAAATTAGGTATCTCTCTGATGCTAAGCTGGCTGTGACTGCCAGACCCAGACTGAACAATGGGCTCAACTACTGCAGCATGTGTTTGTGTATGGTTAACACTTGAGGAATTTCCATTGTTTGAGGGGCTGTGTGGTGATGCGTCAGCAACAGCAACAGATACAGTAGCATCAGCCCCCTGATAAGCATGTGCTCTGGGTACACACCCCCGTTCAGGGGTGAAAGAAGGCTCAGTAATAAGACATTCATTGGTATCCTGAGTAACAACAGTAACATTCGGGGTTACAGGAAAATCCGGCTGTGTTTCGGATGCATCATCAGCAATAGGTTCAGAATGAGTTGGACAAGGGCGCTCATTAGACACATCGCTGCGGGTTGTAGCGAGACTACTAAGTGTTGCATGCAAAACTTGACAATTGCTTACTAATTGCGCAGCCGCCTGGTTAAAAGCCTCAAAGTCGAACCATTTAGCCCTAGCGGAGGTACCATCATTGTGCTTGAATAATTTACAGGGTGGGTCCATGATGTGGATTTTAAAAGTCACCTATTTAGAATGGTGGTATTAATGAGACGTAATAACCCTGAGGTCTCGTTTATTGCCTGGTGGCTACTTGTTACCCTTCTTAACCCGTGCTATTTCATGCAAGTTGGCCTGTGCTGCTTCTCGATCTTGGTTAACTTTAGCTAGTATTTCTTGCAAGTTCAGCTGTATTGTTTGTTGTTGCTGGTTAAGTTTAGCCTCTATTTCTCGTTGATGTTGACTAAGTTTAGCATCGATCAAAGATAATATATCATTTTTTGAGGCACAATGGCTCTGTTCAAAAGTAGAGGGTTTTGCTGCATTTAAGTATGCATCATATGCCTGCGATATTTGTGAGTCTGTTATGCCTCCTTCTTCAAAACCTATGTCTGAATCGCTGTTGTTTCTGAGACATTCTGGCGTGGCGGGTATGTCATTTATGTTGAAATCTGATAGACTGTACTCGAAAACATCGTTGAAATCACTAGGCAGACACTCACTCGCTGGTGTGTGCGGACCGGTGATGAAGAATTCTTCCGATTCTCCGATGTTGCCCAAAGGATGTGGTTTTTCTTGTTGTTCTGGGAGTTCAATATCACGTAAATATTCCAAAAACGTCAAGGGATCTTCAAGGGGTCCGTAGTGGTAAGGGGTTGTGTGATCGCTGTGGAGATAGACGGGTGTTAGAAATATATATGGTGTATCTTTTCAAAACAGGATGTGTTTGGCTCTTTTGATTTATTTATGCCTATACTCACACTTTGTTCTGTGTTATTCCGGATGGCCCCGCTTCTTGACACGCTGTGTACTCTGTCTCGGCCCTGATGTGTTAGAACATTTGTAAATATTTAAAACCTTTTTTCCTTTAAATTGAGTGTCATGTATAGAGACATGTATACATACCTAACGTAAGGCTTGGTCTTATTTCCCCCGCTTCTGTAGGTTTTTCTGGACAACTTATTGATCCTGTACCCGGGGGATAAGCACTGTTAATACAAGGTTTAAACAGAACACACACGCACACATATTTAAAACATGTGTAACACTATATTTACCTTGTGTTTTTTAGAGGTGTTGTTTGCCCTATATAGCTTTGTGATCCTGTAGAAAGAATGAGAAATACACATTTAAATGTTGCTATGTGTGAAACAGGTAAGATTGCTTCTAAACAATGAGGCACAATCTGTTTTGTGTGAGAAGAAATACAAACCTTGTGTAAGCGCCACTTGGGGTGTACCTGTGTACCAAGTTCCTAAAAATCAGGCTTTTGTTTAGAAGAGAAAACAGTTTGAATATTTTTTGATATACAGTTGTATAAATTTAAGAATCCGTTAATAGTCTTGTTTTACCTACCATATATGCTGTCCATGTTAAAAAGAACGCTCTTAGGGTTGTTGTCCGTGCTGATGAACGAAGTGTTATGCTCTCAAGGACCGATGTAAAGTAGTGAGGAAAAATACAGTGTGGCTGATTATGGCCTTTTTATATAGGTGGGGCTTGTTTCAGGTGACCTCTGAGATGCAGAGATAAAGGTGTAATGGCATGATAAAAGGTGAAAGTGTAATGGTGGCACTGATGGACCTGGCACCGCCGGCCCTCAGTGAGTGTGGCTGATTAGGGTATTTTATATAGATGTGGGGCTTGGTTTCAGGTGACCTCTGAGATGCAGAGATAAAGGTGTAATGGCATGATAAAAGGTGAAAGTGTAATGGTGGCACCAATGGACCTGGCACCGCCGGCCCTCTGCCATAAGATAAAGGAGACTGTTTGTATTGAAAACTATGGCAGTACAATTGAGATGCTCTTGATAAGGATGACCTCTTCTGCTGACTGTAGGGGGTCTAACTGTAACCCCCCTCTGTCTAGCTGTTGCAGAATTAAGAATCCCATTTCTAAAGGAATGCCTGCTGTTTGTGGTATTCTGTTTGAAACTATTAGCCTCTGTGTGTGAATATGTGTTTTTAGAAGGTGGAAAAAACTTTCTGTTTAAAAACTATTAGCCTCTGTGTGTTTCAGAGCCCTAAAGCAAAATGCTCCTAAAACAGTTACATTAAATGCTGTGTGTGTGAATATGTGTTTTTAGAAGGTGGAAAAAACTTTCTGTTTAAAAACTATTAGCCTCTGTGTGTTTCAGAGCCCTAAAGAAAAATACCCCTTAACTAGTTAAATTAAATCATCTATGTCTAAATAACAGAACTCTGAGACCTATACAATCCTTTAAAAAAGAGTTTAATTAAAACACATAATGGTTTCATTAAATAAAACGCTATTAAACACATGTAAACTCATATGACCTCTGAACTCACAAGTCCGTTCGCGTGCAAAGTCCGTTCGCGCGCAAAGTCCGTTCGCGCGCACACATGGACGCGGAGGGGGATGCGGGTGGGGGTGTGGGGGGGGGGGGGGGGTGTGGGGGGTGTGGGGGGGCAAAAAAAGCTATAGCTATATTACTACTACTATGAACTGAACGTTTTAGCAAGATATGCATTTGTCTGTTAAGCAATCTATGTTCTTTAGCAAGATATACATTTGTAATCTATATTCTGGGAACAGGCGGAGACTGCCTCCGCCCTGTTGAGTAACCTACATGCCTATATAACCTGCAATAAAGAAGAGTACTGGTGTGACTCTCATTAGAGACGTTCACCCCATGTACATGTGATTGATTATATTGTCTCACTGTGTCTCTGTTTTACTTTGGCAGCCTTCTATTTGGGAGATTTCCTCCAACACACACATTGATATACACTAAATATTTATTCCATTTCTTTTTTTGTGGTGCCCACACTTATGCACCTGCTTGATTTTGTTTAAACAATTATTGCACACTTTTTGTAAATCCAGTAAACTTCTTTTCACTTCTCAAATATCACTGTGTGGGTCTCCTGTATGATATATTTAACTGACATTTTTTATTGTAACAACCAACAATTGATACAGGAAAATAATGGCTATTAACAATGTTGCCCAAACTTTTGCATCCCACTGTCTTAGTATATTTTGTCATTAGTATAATATGAAATAAATTCTACATGTGTCAAGTCGTGTGCCAACATTTGCTGTGTAGTAGAACTGAGACATTAGTCATTATAAAAATTTATTTGAAATTATATTAAAATTCTCAAACAGAAAAACATTAAACATAAATATATAGAATATAAGTATTTACAGAGAGACAGGAATAAAAAGGACCCAGCTGCTCTCCAGAGCAGGAACAAGGTTGAGGAGGAAATGCTCCATTGGAGACTGGCGTGGCCTCTTCAGGGACACCAGGATGGCCAGCTCCACCGCCGATGGACCGTCCCGGGACCAGTCCCTCATCTGCCTCGGAGCTGTCCTCCTCTGCAGGCCTGTAAAACACAGCACAAAACACAAAGACATGAGAAGGCTGCTACTACATTTTCATTTTCAACATTGAGAAAAAAAAAACCCAGGATATAATCAGATTGGTTGTAGACATTTAGTAAAGGTGATCACAAGGGAATCCCACCGAGTAAAAAGCTATCAGTGCTTGCTGTACATCTGATGCTACAATTGCATACCTGTGGGTGCGGCAGCAGGAGCTGCTGGGGACTGGGGAGGAAGGAGAAGCAACAGGGGATGTTCTGCTGGAGAATCAGTTGGTTCTATCAAGACAATATTAAATGTTAACAGGTTGAATACAATCATAGAGAAAGTATATACAGTGGTCCCTCATTTATTGCAGCAGGGGTTGTCAGAATAACTAGCCCCTCGCCACGCACTTTATACACTTTTTTTCCCCACACATATGAACATTAGTCACAGTTCTCACAAGTTGATTCTCAAAGTGCAAATCTTTGTAGATTGCAAAACGTAAAAGTATTATTATGCCGCATTTTGTCTTCATCTGCCTGCCACTTTCGTGCGCCTTTTTCCCTCGCAGGTGTCTATTTCCAAATGAGGGTCATAGTTATGGGTGTTTTTGTGCTGTTTTTTCTATTGGGCGTGATGGTTATCAAAACCAAACATGATAAATTTGGCAAGCGCAGCAGACAGCACGGAGGAGATTTGTCAATCATGCTGCAGAATGCAATGCTGTACTGTGCAAAAAAAAAAAAAAAAAAAATCAGCGAAAAAGCGAGGCAGTGATGGATGAGCGGGACCACTGTGTGCTGTTTATTAATAAACAAAATATATTCCTATATGACAACATGCATAAAAGCAGAACGGTATTTGTACATCAGTGGGAAAATAGCGGTGGCTTGCTAGCTTTTGTGCGGCTTCCTCGGGTCAGTAAAAAATTTCAAAAGAGAAATGACTGAACTTACCAGGTTGCCCGATCTCTTCATATATCTTCCTCCAAGCTCGGTCCTTTATATTCCTGTCTCGGTACAGAAAGCAGCTGGTGTTGTACAGCTCTGGGTTGTTTGCTACAGCGTTGATTAGCCTTCCCTCCATTGAAGAATGAAGGGCCTTGGCTGGATCTGCCCCTTTGACCAGCCACGTCACCAGGCTCCTGATTGGTTGTCGCGGCGCGATTTGACGCTGGAGTTCAGATTTTTCCAACTCGAGCGGTAGAGGCGAAACACGCGTATGCACAAAATGCAACACAAAAACTGACGCGCGTGGTTTTTTTCGCGAGTCAAACGCACCAGACGCAGTACACTGACGCGCATTTCGCGTTTTGGCGTTTTGGCGACGCAAATCTGCTTCCGAATTTTCGCGGGACCCGCAATCGGGTGTCATCGCGCTTTTCCATTGACTTTACATGTAAACCTGACGCTCTGGCCGCCTCTATCGTGTTCGGTGTGAACACACCGTAAGAGAACTAGCTAACACTGCTGCAAGGACCAGTCACTGGCTATGGTTAAAAAGGGCTGACATCACTTGGGCACCTAAGGCAGCTAAGAGAAAAGAAATATTCTGCTCTTCTCCTCTCTGCTCTTCTTCCCTTTTTTGGGAGGCAGTGGGGAGGTAGAGCGTACAGCCCGATCCGGCGGGGTGGTGTGGGAAGCCAGACCGAGTGCTCCCCTTCCGACCCTCCTCTCTGCTTTCTCTTATCTTGTCCCTTTTGTCTTACTTCTCTCTAACACCTTTTCTATCCCTTTGAAGAAGTTAGGCTCCGTAAATGCTAAAGAGGTAAGTATTATTTATCAGTTGCAGTGGATATATAGAAAGAAAAATGTAGGAAACTAAACAGAAGAAAGAAGAAGAGAAATAAAAATTTATCATAAACCAGTGACACACCTTGGATGAGGGTGTCTAGTGATAATGGCCGAAACACCTGATGAACCCAAGGTCCACTACTGATGATGTGTCACAAATTTAAAATGGTAATCTAGATCGATCTCTAATCCCTAAACCTAACCAAGGAAGGAAAATGGCAGACCGAAAGTTGAGGCACACAACGACGTGTGCTGCTGGCAAAGTTTCTGGGCTGCCTTTCTTCATAACAGCCGTCCCTCAAGAGTCTCTCCATCTAAAGCAATGCATTATCAGGGACTGTGACATCTATTCCTTTAACTGAATCACTAACTACATTCATACTCTTGACATGCAGACTGGAGGAGCCAGAGATTGAACCACTAACCTTCAGATCAGTAGGTGACCTGCTCTACCTCCTGAGCTCCAGCCACCCACTGACAAGAATGAGTAAACCGTCACTAAGTTTTGGATAATGTGTACTCTCACAAACCTGTCAAACCTGCATTTGAAACATTGGCTACCATAGCATTATGTGGGGCGATCGTGGCTCAAGAGTTGGGAGTTCGCCTTGTAATCGGAAGGTTGCAGGTTCGAGCCCCGGCTCGGACAGTCTCGGTCGTTGTGTCCTTGGGCAAGACACTTCACCCGTTACCTACTGGTGGTGGTCAGAGGGCCCAGTGGCGCCAGTGTCCGGCAGCCTCGCCTCTGTCAGTGCGCCCCTGGGTGACTGTGGCTACAACGTAGCTTGCCATCACCAGTGTGTGAATGGGTGAATGACTGGATATGTAAAGCGCTTTGGGGTCCTTAGGGACTAGAGAAGCGCTATATAAATACAGGCCATTTACCATTATAGTATTGCAACATGGCATTTGGGTCTTCTAACTAAAATAGGAAAATCGTAAGATAAATAGTGCCATCATTGCCAGACCTGGCCCACATCTGGTTGACTGACACCAGTCAGTCAGAAGTGCCAGCTTGATGCCGGATACAGGGAAGACCTGTTTTCTATGGGCCTGGGCCACATACACAAAATCACAATCGGGCCAGATATGGCATGCCATCGCATAGACCAGGGGTAGGCAACCTTTTTGATGGCGAGCGCCATTTAAAATTTCCTCAGAAGTCAGTGTGCTATATGATTCCATTAGCAATAAATTTAATAACGCTCTATATGAACAGTTACACATTATATAGAACAACTTTATAGAAGTATATTTGTTTGCAAATGTTGGCAGCTATCAGCGAATAGTTATCAGCTATTTTGAAACAAAAAAAAAGACACTTTTTATCCATAACAATAACTCCATAACAGCAAATGAACTGTACAACAGAAAATACAAATGCTATTTATGGTCTCCTCACAACAATGATAAGAAAAATAAACTGGGCCAATATGGCATGTTTGTTAATACAGAGACACACATGTTAATGTGATCTCTGGTCTCCCACTCAGAGACACAGGTCTCCGAGTGTCCAGCATTCAGACGGCTACCTGAGGACTCTCATGTGAGAGAAAATCTGCTCACACAGATATGTAGAGCCAAATACTGTCAATAAGGCCTCTGCAATGTTCTGAAGACAGTTAAACTTGTCAGGTAGTGATGTCCAGCAGGTGAAAATGCAAGCTCCATGAACACGCACAGCTGTAGATTCCAGCTGCTTCGATGTCGCATTAACTGGCATTAACTCAGCCAGTTAATGCGAGACAAATCTAGCTGCTCATTAAAGATTTCTGGTTTGATCAGAAAATAAAACATTGGTCCATACACCTGAAAGTCCCAAAAATGCATTGTGTCTCGAGTCTATGGATGCATTTTGACTAAAGACCGGCCCCCCAGATATTAAAGCCATAAAGCCTTTGAATGAAAACAAACGCTGTTGTGACAGTGATGTACACTGTCTTGTTGGTAAATGTATGATTTCTATTCATTTTACGTCAGATAAAAACTTTGGTTGTAAGCTTCAGATAATTATTTAATAACAGCCAGACATTTTAAATGAGAATAAGAAAGTATTTCTTTGTGCCCCCCTTTCCCTGTTAATGCCCTACCTGGCCCCCTGGCAAAACTTAGCTAGATTCGCCCCTGCACAGTTACCAGCTGTCAGCTACATAGAAAAGGATCCTGGTGTTATTTGTCTCTCAGAAACAGTTCATAACTTCCCTTCAACTCATTCATGTCACCTAAAAGGTAAACCTGATTCTCCATCACCTGTTCAGCTCTGATGATTCAGTAAGGACATCTCCTGGTTTCATCTTCATGTTTCCCTCTCACCAGATATACAAACCGATATCATGACCAGCAGTTTTTACAGCTGTGGCTCCAGCAAACATCAGCTGATACTAGAAATTAATATTAAATGCATTCTAACAACAGCTGACCAAGCTTAAACGTGCTGCTGTTGTTTAGCGCGACATCCGGCAGTTTCCTCTTTCTGGCGCAAAGTGAGCGATAAACAAACAAGAGAAAAAAGCTGATCAGCTCATCATTGATCAGTTTCATGATTGAAGTAGCAACAGGAGAGAGAGGGGAGAGAATGAGAGGAGAAGAAGATGCAGCTGTGCAGCAAAGACACAGAATAACTCCAGCTTTGTGTATTTTTCCATCCTGGCTGAAGTCCGGGACAAACTGTGTTCCTTCTCAGCTCAACACGAAACACGTAATAATTTCTCTGAATGCGGGATGATTCCGTTTGTACGGGACGGTTGGCAACTCTACTAACTAACCTTATGAATAAAATAAAGTTCACTATCAATAAAATCATAGCACCCGCCCAGCAGTATATAAACTCCGTCATGCTAGCTACTACGCAGTACGAGTTATTGTAACTGACTGTAAAAAGTCAGCACAACAAAAATAAACTCCACCTAAACTTGGTTTATATCTGACCCAGATAGACTGCAGGTCATAACTTCTTACCTGAAGTTCAGTTCACCTGACGCTCCGACCGGCGGCTGCCTCGGGTCTCTCCTCCTCCTGCCTCCCCTTCCCTCATCCACCTGCTGGCCTCCACCACTTGTTAATTTTACTGAATCTGTGGAAGCTCTGCCATAGCCACCACCAAACAACTGAGTTATTTTTACACACCGACCAGCGTCTGGCCAATCCACCACCCAAAAAAAATAAAGAAATAAAAAAATAATCGGGCCACCGAGCAAAATGCCCTTATGCCCGATGGCCAGTCCAGCTATTGTCGTGAATGCCATCAGTTAACCCTTCGCGTGCCAACGGTGGCACGCGTGCCTAGGGTTGCCGACCCCTGGCATAGACAGTGCCATGTATGCCAGGCCTGGCCCATATCTGGATGACATACGTCTTATCACGCCAGAAGTCAGCCAGCAGTGCTGGCTTGATACCAGATCCGGGCCAAACCTGCTTGCTATGTGGGTTTGTTGTGTGGAATGGTCGCATGTCCTAAATATGTCTTTACTCCTTTGCTTTTGTGTTACAGCCAGAAAAAATGGACGTCACTATTCCAAAGGATGACCAGGACATCCAGCTGCCACGTCTGGACAGATGTCAAAGTGTTTATGCTTTCATCATTTCAATTTTGCGTTAGAAAAAAAAAAAGTGTTCTAAGTGTAAAACAAAAGGTATTTCAGATCTGTGGATTTGTGGTTTTGAAGATTAAATAGCGAAACATAAAAAAAGATTTAAATTTTTCATTTGAGCATTTTTATTCATAATTATTATTAAGTCGCTGAGTCAGTCCAAGCACAATAATGGAATGTTGGGTGCTTTCATTTGACTCAAAATCTTTTATTTCTTTAAATCTTTCTCAGCTATTGATTGTACTAAGCTGTTTGTGTCACGTTCCAAGGTAGCCGTTCAGTGGATTCAAACCCCCAACCCTTCTGATCATGGGGTGACCACTTTTACCTACTGAGCTATCCCTATGGGTCTGAGCAATAGAATATAAGATGCATAATAATAACCAGCACTTATTTGGATGATAGAAATATCTCCTTTATATGGAGTAAACAGCGTAGGGCCTAAAGCTGATCCCTGTGGGACTCTTCTTCTTCGCTATTGTACAGTGCTTTATAAAAACAACATTATAAAACATGATACTTGATATAAACATAATCTTACATATTCCCAGTTTCTCACATGTACAAAATTCTTGTTTGATTCAAATAGTTTTCCTTGGGGTGATTTTTCCCCCCCAAACCAAACAATCAGTTAAGTAAGGAAAAGGTTAAGTAAGACATCAGAAGAAATTAACAAGTCAGAAAATAAATTCCTCATGAAAAGATTTATTATTATTATTTGCAATGCACTAAAAAAGTGTAAATGAATACCCTCCAAACAGCCATCAGGAGTGGTATTAGTACTCTTACTTTTTCCATTCTACATACATCATATTAAATTCTTCCTGCTCTTTTGACTTTTTTTCATGCACTATTATCTTATAGGTCCCAATTAAGCTGTACTTTTTGTTCAGTGTATCTGGATCTAACATTTTAGATTACTGTTTTTTCCTCTTTGTTATTGAGCCAGAGCTTTATTTGAATATGCTGCAATCAGTGAACGTTTCAAGCGTTGTTCTGATAACTCTATAAGAGAGATTTTGTGTGTGACCAGGCTGGAGGAGAATTACATAGTGTGTGAAGGAGTGTGTCTGCCTCGATGCATCCTCTATGCCCACTATCTGGACTTCTGCAGGAAAGAGAAGCTGGAGCCGGCCTGTGCTGCTACATTTGGAAAGGTGTGAGGTGTATTCTCATTTATTCTATTCATGTGTTTTATGCACTGTTTAGTTAAAGATACGGTTCTTTCACTTATTTTATGTCTTTAAAAAAACTTAGATGTCCCAGCTTTTACTTACTAAACCTTAAAGGCACCTTATTACAAACTTTACACATCCGGTTTATACACATTACATGTATTATAAAGTCACTGTAGACTGTTGATTGATTTAATGAATTACAACATTAAAATCTGACATAAAAACAGTAGTTTTGTGAAAATGAACTTGTGATTGATCTTACCAAAAGATTTCACCTTCTCAGACAATCCGACAGAAGTTTCCTCTCCTTTTTTTTTTTTTTTTTTTTTTTTTTCCGTTTGGCTCTTTTGCCATCAGAATTATTGTCTAAAGGCGAAGAAAGATGCCCAACGGATTTACTTTACCAAATGGACCATCCCAGCCTTGCCGTAATGGTCCATTTGATTCACCTTTTATTGTTTATTCTTTAGTTTCCTCTCCTGACAACAAGAAGACTCAGCACCAGAGGACACTCCAAGTAATGCAACATTTACCTTCTAATGCGACACACAATGAATAAATAATACAACACAACATAACAGCATTTCCTTCAATAAAGGTCTGGTTACTGTTTGACATTATTACCTATTTTATTTTTTAAAGATATCATTACTATGGAATCGGCATCAAAGAGAGCAGTGCTTACTATCGCTCTGTTTATTCTGGAAAAGGTTTGACCAGGTACCTTTAAAAGCTTCTCACCAATTCCCTTATTCCAACAATCGCGTACTGTTTTCCTTACATCAACAGAAGCTTTCATTTCTTTACATTACCTAATTTTTCTACCAGTTTACTGTGTCCATTAGTATTCTATTAGGAGATTCTGAATAATGTATAAATAAGATCATCTCTGGATGTCAAATAATACAGTTGTTATATTTGCATTTATTGTTTTGTCAGCTGTTTTACACGTTCACTGTTTCTTTCAAAAGGTGCTCTGTAGATTTGTTTCATTCAGATTCTGTTGCGGGTAAGTACACGACCTAATACAGAAATGCTCACATTTTGTATGTTTTGGAAGGTGGGTGTCATCCTCAATTATGCGCTGCTGAATTTTGCGTAGCCTTATGGAATTATTTGCAATCACCATATTGACTATATGGGTTTCTTGGTCTGCAGTGAACATTCTTCCTCTGCCCCCAGCATCTGGTCGTCTAGCAATTCTGTGAAGTAACAATTTCACTATTTTTAAATCTATGGTATTGTTGTGTTTCTCATTAGCATATGGCAGAGCTACAAATCTTAGTGTGAAGTGACTGTACTAACCGATTCTCATTTCGAAATGTCCTTATGATGCTTGCTACAGTGTAGTGGCTCAAGTTAGGCTGAACCCGTTGGCCAGCTTCCCTCAGGGTCATTCCATGGTTGATTACATGATCCACTATTGTAGCTCTGATGTCAGTGGGGCGATCGTGGCTCAAGAATTGGGAGTTCGCCTTGTAATCGGAAGGTTGCTGGTTCGAGCCCCGGCTCGGACAGTCTCGGTCGTTGTGTCCTTGGGCAAGACACTTCACCTGTTGCCTACTGGTGGTGGTCAGAGGGCCCGGTGGCGCCAGTGTCCGGCAGCCTCGCCTCTGTCAGTGCACCCCAGGGTGGCTGTGGCTACAACGTAGCTTGCCATCACCAGTGTGTGAATGTGTGCGTGAATGGGTGAATGACTGGATATGTAAAGCGCTTTGGGGTCCTTAGGGACCATAAAGGCGCTAAATGGCCTGTGCTACTTTGTAGCACAGGCCATTTACCATTTGTCGTCCTCTTCGTCTTACTTCTTTACCTCCACGTCCTCTTCCTCAGCCTCCTCTAATTCTCACTCTTGGAGGAAGAGGACGTGGAGGAGAAGAAGAGGATGAGGAGGGGAAAGAGGAAGGGTAAGAAGAGTAAGAAACAGAATAACTGATGATGTCAACAGAATAACTGATGACATCAGAGCTACAATAGTGGACCATGTCATCAACCATGGGATGACCCTGAGGGAAGCTGGCCAACGGGTTCAGCCTAAACTGAGCTGCTACACTGTGGCAGGCATCATTAGGACATTTCGAAATGAGAATCGGTAAGTACTTTGTAGCACTGCCATACTCTAATGAGAAACACAACAGTACCATACATGCAAAAATACTGAAATTGTTACTTTACAGAATTGCTAGACGTCCAGATGTTGGGGGCAGAGGCAGAATGTTCACTCCAGAGCAAGAGACCCATATAGTGAACATGGTAATTGCCAATAATGCAATAAGACTGCGCGAAATACAGCAGCGCATAACTGATAATGACACCATCTTTCAAAACATACACAGTGCAAGCATTTCTGCACTAAGTCGTGTACTTGCGCACCACAGAATAAGAATGAAGCAAATTTACAGAGTTCCTTTCGAGAGAAACACAGAACGTGTAAAGCAACTGCGATATGACTATGTGCAGGTAAGCTAGTGTCATTGGTTCTGAATTTGGAAGTGCATACTGTAGTGCTGTGCATGGGCCTGATGTGTTGCATTTGTTTTGTCTTGTCCAGAGAGTGATGGAACTAGAAGCAGATGCAATGGGACATGAGCTACTTTTTGTGGATGAGGCCGGTTTTAACCTCAGTAAAACCAGGAGACGTGGCAGGAACATTATTGGACACCGTGTCATCATCAATGTCCCAGGACAACGTGGTGGTAACATAACCATGTGTGCAGCTATAAGCCAAAATGGTGTTGTTCACCATCATGCAACCATAGGCCCATACAACACTGCACACATTATTGCATTCCTGGACACCTTGCATGACATGCTCACTGTTCAGAGACCAGAGCAGACCCGATATGTCATCATATGGGACAATGTTAGTTTCCATAGGGCTGCTTTGGTCCGCAACTGGTTTACAGACCACCCATCCTTCATGGCACTCAACCTCCCTCCATACTCTCCATTCTTAAATCCCATCGAGGAGTTCTTCTCTGCCTGGCGCTGGAAAGTGTACGACTGTCATCCTCATCAACAGGTAGCCCTTTTACAGGCAATGGAGGCATGTGGAGATATTGACCAGGCATCATGTCAGGCCTGGATACGGCATTCAAGGAGATATTTTCCCCGGTGCCTTGGACTGGAGGATATCGCATGCGATGTGGACGAAATTTTGTGGCCGGACCCAGAAAGACGACATGATGTAGGCTGATTGTCTTTTTTTCCCCTATTTTTGTGAAATTCCTATTTTGTGTTCTGACTTTGTCTTGGTTTTGATGAGTGTGAATAAACACCAATACTTGAAGTTTGGATCCTTGTATGTTTACATGACACTATGACAAAAGTGTGACCTCAAATTGACATCTGTACACAGAGAATGCAAAAGCCAGATGTGTTTTGTATTCATACCATCAGTGTGCAGTTGGCGCATTGTGTGCTTAGTAGATGATGGCTTGTGTGTACTGTTTGATACGAAAACACCATTTTTACGAAGGTGTGAAGAGTTAATCTAGCTGTGTTCGCTTTTGCAAGAGAACTACAATGAAACAGGAAACTAATTTCAATCCTCTGCTACATCTTATTCACTTGTTTTATAATCCAGTCATCCTTCCCTGATCTAGTAACAATCAACTAATTTGCATATCAGCTATTAACCCACCAAGTTGACAGGACAACAGAAGTCCATGTTCAAAATATTATCACAAAAGAGAATTTCCTTCATACAGTAAATTACTTGTGCTGCACCAATCAAGCAGAAAGTATTTCACAATTTACTATTGTCTGATCACTGGTTGGTCAAACCAGAATCTCTTTTTTTTTCCCTTCACAAAGGTTAAACTCTTGTCCTGCAACCTAGAGTATCTCACTATCTGTTTAATGTATCCCATTACAATGGCCTCACTGTGTTAACTTTCCACATGCCTGTAAAGTAGTGGCAGGAGCAGAGGCGGAGGCAGACATTTGATACACCCGGGGATTAGCCATAAAGGGTAGTATGCATGTGAGATTGGGGTGGGGGGTGGGGGGAGTAATGACTGAAAGAGTAATAGGCTCTGTTTTGAGTTTTGTTCAAAAAAGAATGACTTCATATAGGGAAAAATATATATCACATATGCAGGACACCTTAAACTAGTTTTTTAATTAAGCAGCAAGGCAGAACAAAGTCGGGGCTGTATCAAGACACGAGGACTGAGCCTCAATTCAACCAGACCCAGAACTGATCCGGAATTAAAACAGGACTACATCAGTTCAAAATCAGGACTACTTAGGACTCAACCAAAACAGAACCAGAATCAAAACTAGATGATAGTAGCACTGAAAATCATCATAGACCTGCACTACACTTGTTTTTTAATTCTACCAAAGTACACTATTTAGATTCAGAAAAGTTTACATAATTATTTAGCCTTGTTGTGCAAACAAGCCTGCATAACTTAATAAATATAGAATTTGAAAACTAACACACCTAAAAAGAAACACTAGGTACGAGATACATGAGTACCTATGATACGGTGATACTTTTGGTAAACAACCATTTGACTAACATGTCTGTCTCACCTGCTCTTGTTCCCTCTCTGCTCCTCTCTCTCCCTCTCTCTTCCTCTCTCTCCGTCTCTGTTCCTCTCTCTCCCTCTTTGTGCTGACAATCAAGCCAAACACCAACATCATCAAATATACAGTTGAAACCAGATATTTACATACTCTTCAGATAAAAACACACTTTTTTAATTGTAACATCAAATCAGACTAAATGTTTATTTTTTTTTAGATTGATAAACATAAAAAACATATTTGTTAACTTTAAGAGTAAAGACAGAAACTATCTGTATTTCTTAATTGTAAATGGCACCAAATTGTATTCAAAATTGAGCCACACTTATGGAGCTCCACAATTCTTTTCCTGGTGTTTTGGTTGACATCTCTTGATTTTCCCATGTCAAAGAAACAGGCTCTGTGTTTTGCCTTATATGCACAAGGCAAAACACCTTACCTTATATGTAAATTGATGGCACAGGTGTGCCATCAATTTACTCACATGGACTCTACTAACCTATCAGAAGCTTCTTAAGCTCAGAATGGAATCGTCTGCAGTTTTCTTATTAATGAACAATAAACTTAGTGTATATGTACTTCTAAACTTGATGAAAGTGATAAAAATAGACAGCTCTGTCTCTCTTTATTCTGACATTTAACTAATTCAAAAGATATTTCAATATTTATCCAAAACAAAACAAGTTTACTCTAAATTGATGTTGTACAGTAAAAAAATGTTCTTGTGTTTTCCATAAAGTGTATGTAAATATCTGGTTTAAACTGTGAATATACTGCTGTGTATTGAAATTCCTCTTGTTTTGCATAGAAATATACTGAACAACATACAAATCATAATATATAAAATAACATCTACCTGGGCAGGAGTGCTCTTACTATGGTAAAGTGAGAAAGTGATATTACTATAACTAATGTGATATAATTAAATATGTGATTAATATATGAGAAAAGAAATCTGCCACCACACACTATTGAGAACTTTTCCCCAACTCAGCCAATGGACCTCTGTATGATAAGGCATGTCGGCAAACTCTGAATCTATTTCCTGCACAAAAGACTGAAATTGACAGTAATTTAAACCTTTAGCTAGAATAAAATTGACCTTTTGCGTTACAGTACTCATTACATGCTCCATTTTTAGGACTTTACTACACAGCGTTTGCTGGTGTGTGATGCAGTGATATGCTGTTAACTCACCCGTATAGTTCACATCCTGCATCTTTTACTCGAATCCTGCCGAATAGTTCACTTTTTTCACCACACATTGTGGGCGCTCCATCTGTTGTAAGTCCAACAAGTTTGTCCCAGGGCAGACCTGGATGACCTCTAATTTTCTGCTTCTAAATTCAGATAAAACTGAAGTTATTGTATTCAGCCCTGAAAATTTTAGAAATATGGTATCTAACCAGATTCTTACTCTGGATGGCATTACCTTGGCCTCTAGTGACACTGTGAGGAACCTTGAAGTAATTTTTGACCAGGATATGTCCTCAATGCACATATTAAACAAATATGTAGGACTGCTTTCTTTCATTTGCGCAACATCTCTAGAAATATCCTGTCTCAGCGCGACGCTGGAAAACTAGTTCATGCATTCATTACTTCTAGGCTGGACTACTGTAATTCATTATTATCAGGATGTCCTAAAAACTGCCTGAAAAGCCTTCATTTAATCCAAAATGCTGCAGCAAGAGTACTGACAGGGACTAGAAAGAGAGAGCATATTTCTCCTGTTTTGGCTTCTCTTCATTGGCTCCTGTTAAATCCAGAATTGAATTTAACAATCCTGCTCCTCACATACAAGGTCTTAAATAATCAGGCCCTCATCTTATCTTAATGACCTTGTAGTACCATATCACCCTATTAGAGCACTTTGCTCTCGCACTGCAGGCTTACTTGTTGCTCCTAGAGTATTTAAAAGTAGAATGGGAGGAAGAGCCTTCACTTTTCAGGCCCCTCTTCTGTGGAACCAGTTTGGATTTTGGAGACAGACACTATCTCTACTTTCAAGATTAGGCTTAAAACTTTCCATTTTGCTAAAGTATATAGTTAAGACTGGATCAGGTGACCCTGAATCCTCCCTTAGTCATGCTGCTGTAGGTGTAGGCTGCTGGGGGATTCCAATGATGCATTGAGCATTTCTTCTTCAGTCACCTTTCTCACTAACCATGTATTAATAGACCTCTCTGCATTGAATCATATCTGTTATTAATCTCTGTCTCTCTTCTGTCTTTATCCTGTCTTCCTTCTCTCAGCCCAACCGGTCGCAGAAGATGGCCCCGCCCCTCCCTGAGCCTGGTTCAGCTGGAGGTTTCTTCCTGTCAAAAGGGAGTTTTTCCTTCCCACTGTCGCCAAAGTGCTTGCTCATAGGGGGTCATATGATTGTTGGGTTTATATCTGTATGTATTATTGTAGGGTCTACCTTACAATATAAAGTGCCTTGAGGCGAATGTTGTGGTGATTTGCCGCTATATAAATAAAATTGATTTGAACCGAATTTTCTCCACAATAGATGTGTGTCATTTGTCTTCAATGATGAGGTATCTGGAGACTGCTGTCTTCAAAAGTGTTTTGTCATGCTCAATGATGTTGTTTGACCACTGTCACTTTTCTGCAGCCATTGGTATAGCTATTTTGATTCCTTTCTTAATTTGACTGATCTCACATATGGTGGAATTATATAATGTCAAGTCTGAGAGCACCAGTGATTCCAGAAAATAAACATGACAGTAACTCATTAGATGATCACTTTTAATTAACAACTCTTTCATGCACCTTATTTTCTGAGACTTTCTCTCGCCATTTCTTTGAGAACTCTGTGGATTTTTCCTTCTTTTATTTCATAATCTTAATTCTCTTCTCCAGAGGCTCTGCCTGTATCTTTTCTTCCTTCCTTTGCCTTTTGCTCCTCATCTTCTCCAGAGGCTCCTGCTGTACTTTTTCTTTTCTCTTTCCTACTTTGGCTTCACTCTTCATCTTCTCCAGAGGCTCTGCCTGTATCTTTTCTTCCTTCCTTTGCCTTTTGCCCCTCATCTTCTCCAGAGGCTCCTGCTGTACTTTTTCTTTTCTCTTCCCTCCTTTGTCTTCACACTTCATCTTCTCCAGAGATTCTTCTTGTATCTCTTTCTCTTCCAGTTGTTCTTTATTTTAAGAAAATAATCATTTACTTACTGATTAAGTTAACATTGTTCATATTGTGCAATATAATGTTAATATTTACCTGAGGTTATTATTGCTGCAGATGACATTCCACTTTGGTCTTTCTTGTTGTTATCTAAGACCATATGAGAAATAAATAAATACCACTTCACCTTAAAGTTCTTTGAACTTGTGTATTTTTACTACAGCTGCTGGTTTCCAGTTACCAGATCTTGGTATGGTGTCTTCAAAGAGAGTTGACTGATGAAAAATGAGCCTCTTCAAGTAACTGGTTTGGTGAATCACACTTTTTTCTGAACTCTTATTCACAGTCCTTGCTGTGTCTTGGTTTACATAGGCCTGCTGCATCTGAAAAATTATGATCGACAAAGAAAAACATGGGTACTTTAACTCATCTAGATGTAATATTCAGATTTGTTATGCTGGAGTGCTCTTACACCAGGAGGGACCTCCAGTGCGACCTTGTCCTTCTGCGGGGAAAAAGCCAAACAATTGTTTAAGCATGGTTGTGATCACACGCCTCAGTAGAAGAAAACTTGAAATGTACACACAAAGGCAAAGATCTAATTTCAAAACATACGTATCTTAATTGTAAAAGAAAATCTCATCAAGTGTGATTTACAGTTTTGTTGACATTTGTAATCAATTGTTCTTACCATGGGTGTCTTGAGAGTGACTGAATTCAGAGTAACAACTGGAATTTGGTGTTGTACTGGTAATAAGCTTATCGCCGTTTCCCTGTCCTGTACATATAACACACAGAAATGCAAGAAGAAGAAAAAAATCATAAACCAGTTTCATCTTGGTATTGATGGTTTAAATACAAATCAAACTACAAGAATGAACTTTATCCCCCTATTTGTGAGTAAAAGCATTTTGTAATAGTGCACCATTATAAGTGCCTGTGCTGATTTGTTAGCAAATAGTTTTTGGACAGTCCAAGTCCTTAGAACTCACTGCTGGTATTATACATACACCAGCACGATCATTAGATTTACTGCAGCTTTCTACTCCTCCTCATGACCTCACTAAAAATGGACTGCAGCTAACTCACCTCTTCCTCAAACACATCTTTTCTGAATTGTCTTTGAATTTATCTGGTGGAGGTTTCCCATCATCTGTTCCATCCTCTTCAAATAAGCCAAGTTCTTCTTCTTCTTCTGGCTCCTCCCTTTAGGGGTCACTACAGTGGATCATCTGCCTCCATCTTATTCTATCCATAGCCGCCTCCTCGTTCATACCAACCCTATCTATATCCTCCATCACTATATCCTTGAACTCCCTCTAAGGGCTTGCTCTTTTCCTCCTGCCTGGCAGCTCCATATGGAACAATATATTCACTGTGCCTCTTCTACATATGTCCAAACCATGTCAGCTTTGCCTCTCTAACTTTGTCTCCAAACGGCTCAACATGAGCTGTCTCTCTGATGCACTCATTTCTAATCTTCTCCATCCTGGTCACTCCCAAACAAAATCTTAGCATCTTGAGCTCTGCCATCCCCTGCCTGGCCTTTTGCACTGCTTGTTGCTTCGGATGCTTGACTCCTGATATTTAAACTCATGTACCTTCAATACCTTTACTCCCTGCATATTTCATATGAGCTGACCATCTGACGTAAAAGAATACAAAGACATATTTTGTTGAATACATTGAAACAGAGGACAATTTTTACCTTTTCCATGGACACTTTGTGAATCATTTGTCCCAAATGTTCTGCTTCATCCTTTGAATCATCCTGTGTGGGTCTGCTATCATGTGTCCCATCCTCTTCAGATGCTGCTGCCATCTGTTTTCAGAGAAGACAACAATATGTTTGGCTCATTTTTGATGGATTGATTGTGGAAGCACTGAAACTGAGGATGAATTTCACCTCTCTTTGTGGCACAGGACACCCAGTTTTGTTTTTCTTGGCTACCTTAGGAATCCTTTTATGTTCTTGTTCTTCCTCCTCTTCTGAATAGCCTTCAGATTCATCCTGTGTGGGTGTCCAGTCATCTGTCCCATCATCTTCAGATGAGCTAACAGACTGCTTTTAGAGCAGAAAAATATATATTTTACTCATTTTCCATGGATGTGTGGAAACAAAACACTTACATCTTTAACTGCAGGAGAAGAAACTCTGCTTGATTTTTCTTGCCCACCTTAGGAACCCATTCTCTCGCTTCATCCTCCTCCTCCTCTTGTGGATTGTCTTCTTGTGTGAGTTTCCCCACACCTGTCCTATCATTTTTGTAAAAGATGACCATCTGATTTTAGAAAAGTAAAAATAAAAAGGTAAAAGATTAGTAATCAGTGAAAACACTAAAAACAAGTACAAGAACATACATTACATACTTTTCTCTTGCGCAACTGGTATGTCACTTTTTGTAGATGCTCCACCTCCTCTTTCAAATCCTGTTTAGTTTCTCTTATTGTGGCTCCAGCACTACCGGCACCCTCACCCTGACGTGGGCTCACCATCTGTTTATGGCAGGGGTCGGCAACCCTAGGCACGCGTGCCACCGTTGGCACGCGAAGGGTTAACTGATGGCACGCACGACAATAGCTGGACTGGCCATCGGGCATACCGGACATTTGCTCGGTGGCCCAATGAATTTTTTTTTTTTTTTTTTTTTTTTGGTGGTGGATTGGCCAGACGCTGGTCGGTGTGTAAAAATAACTCAGTTGTTTGGTGTTGGCCATGGCGTAGCTTCCACAGATTCAGTAAAATTAACGAGTGGTGGAGGCCAGCAGGTGGATGAGGGAAGGGGAGGAAGGAGGAGGAGAGACCCGAGGCAGCCGCCGGTTGGAGCATCAGGTGAACTAAACTTCAGGTAAGAAGTTATGACCTGCAGTCTATCTGGGTCAGATATAAACCAAGTTTAGGTGGAGTTTATTTTCGTTGTGCTGACTTTTTACAGTCAGTTACAATAACTCGTACTGCGTACTAGCTAGCATGACGGAGTTTATATACTGCTGGGCGGGTGCTATGATTTTATTGATAGTGAACTTTATTTTATTCATAAGGTTAGTTAGTAGAGTTGCCAACCGTCCCGTACAAACGGAATCATCCCGCATTCAGAGAAATTATTACGTGTTTCGTGTTGAGCTGAGAAGGAACACAGTTTGTCCCGGACTTCAGCTAGGATGGAAAAAGACACAAAGCTGGATTTATTCTGTGTCTTTGCTGCACAGCTGCATCTTCTTCTTCTCTCATTCTCTCGCCCACCTCTCCTGTTTCTACTTCAATCATGAAACTGATCAATGATCAGCTGATCGGCTTTTCTTGTTTGTTTATCGCCCACTTTGCGCCAGAAAGAGGAAACCGCCGGATGTCGCACTAAACAACAGCAGCACGTTTAAGCTTGGTCAGCTCTTGTTAGAATTTATTTAATATTAATTTCTAGTATCAGCTGATGTTTGCTGGAGCCACAGCTGTAAAAGCTGCCGGTCATGATATGGGTTTGTATATCTGGTGAGAGGGAAACATGAAGATGAAACCAGGAGATGTCCTTACTGAATCATCAGAGCTGAACAGGTGATGGTGAAACAGGTTTACCTTTTAGGTGACATGAATGAGTTGAAGGGAAGTGATGAACTGTTTCTGAGAGACAAATAACACCAGGATCCTTTTCTACGTAGCTGACAGCTGGTAACTGTGCAGGGGCGGGTCTAGCAAAGTTTTGCCAGGGGGGCCATGTAGGGCATTAACAGGGAAAGGGGGGCACAAAGAAATACTTTCTTATTCTCATTTAAAATGTCTGGCTGTTATTAAATAATTATCTGAAGCTTACAACCAAAGTTTTTATCTGACGTAAAATGAATAGAAATCATACATTTACCAACAAGACAGTGTACATCACTGTCACAACAGCGTTTGTTTTCATTCAAAGGCTTTATGGCTTTAATATCTGGGGGGCCGGTCTTTAGTCAAAATGCATCCATAGACTCGAGACACAATGCATTTTTGGGACTTTCAGGTGTATGGACCAATGTTTTATTTTCTGATCAAACCAGAAATCTTTAATGAGCAGCTAGATTTGTCTCGCATTAACTGGCTGAGTTAATGCCAGTTAATGCGACATCGAAGCAGCTGGAATCCACAGCTGTGCGTGTTCATGGAGCTTGCATTTTCACCTGCTGGACATCACTACCTGACAAGTTTAACTGTCTTCAGAACATTGCAGAGGCCTTATTGACAGTATTTGGCTCTACATGTCTGTGTGAGCAGATTTTCTCTCACGAGTGTCCTCAGGTAGCCGTCTGAATGTTGGACACTCGGAGACCTGTGTCTCTGAGTGGGAGACCAGAGATCACATTAACATGTGTGTCTCTGTATTAACAAACATACCATATTGGCCCAGTTTATTTTTCTTATCATTGTTGTGAGGAGACCATAAATAGCATTTGTATTTTCTGTTGTACAGTTCATTTGCTGTTATGGAGTTCTTGTTATGAATAAAAAGTGTCTTTTTTTTGTTTCAAAATAGTTGATAACTATTCGCTGATAGCTGCCAACATTTGCAAACAAATATAATTCTATAAAGTGGTTCTATATAATGTGTAACTGTTCATATAGAGCGTTATTAAATTTATTGCTAATGCAATCATATGGCACACCGACTTCTGAGGAAATTTTAAATGGCACTCGCCATCAGAAAGGTTGCCTACCCCTGGTTTATGGTACAAATTATATATGTTTTGTTCATGATGGAGTAAATGATTATATATGAAAGAAGTGCAACCAATCAAAACTCTTACCAAGGGAATCAGGGCACACATACCTTGTTACTGTTACACTGGAAGAGCCTTCTGTCTAAAAGCTCCTCTGTTCCTGATGACTGCTGCTCTTCCTTGTCAGATCCTTCACTGTCCTTGTCCTGCACAGATCCTCTGTCCTCTGTCCTTTTCCTTTTCTTTGCTGCATATGTTGCAATTGCATGGGTGGTCAGTGCTCGGCTCTGGAGTGTGTCCTCTGCAGGGTCCTCAGCTGTGCAAAGCAATATTACTAAATATGAATAAATGTAAGTGTATAGATAAATATATGACTTCACTTTAGCTTGTTTAAATAACCTTGGTAAAATCTTTTGGCTGTGATGGCATCATGGCACATAAACGTTGCCACTCTGTCATAAGATTTACGTCCCAACTGTCGCTTGGCCTGAAAGAATAATGTTTTAAAAAGAAACCACATGAATAAAACCCATGACACTTTAACCTACTTCATTGTGTGTCAAAAAATAAAAATGAAAGGTTTTCTCACGTAAGTGCTACAGGAGGAACGTATCATGTTGAAGGTGGGGGCAATCCCCAGATTCATCATCTCCCAGGCTGCCTTGAAAAATTCCAGTAGTCTATGAAGAACACCTCCACTGGAACTGTGGAAAAAAGTTGATGCCTCCGAACCCCCTTCAATATACTCTCTAATATGATTGTAACGCTGCAACCAGGTATACTCATTCTTGTACAGGGGGACAGCTGCTTCCCCATGGTATCTTTGAGTTTTGTGCTGTTTAACCTAATACATGAAAAGACATGTTTATTCTCTCTGAGCAGGTGACTAAACAATGTATACTTGGATTTTTATAGTTTTCCTACTTACACGGATGATGCGGGCACCCTGCTTAGTTTTTTCTGCCATTTCAACCTCCTCAGTAGTCATGTTGATGACCACTCCCTTTCGGTGGCCAGTTATGGCAATGAGGTATCCACCCAACAGTCCAAAAAACAATTTCAATATTGTTCTGTTCTGGGGTTGCTTCTCGAGGTCATCTGTAAAAACACAAAGAGAACACTGTATGTATCAATATGCTATGCCAATACATACACTGCATTTACATGTTCAGTCCCTTTGTGCAGATTATAGAGGGACTTTACAAGCACCATGTCTCAAGGACCATGCAAGCACCACAAAGTACCAAACAAATTTTCCAGACCAACCATACAAAAAACCCAGTTTCCAATTACAAAACCCTGTAATGTGTCTTAAGATAGAAGATAGAAAGAGATAAAAGTCTCACGCCCCTTGCCTCCTCTACATATAGATAACAAATGCAAACATGTTTAAGTAGTAGAAATGGCTGTTATAATGGCTGTGTGTGTGTGTGTGTGTGCGTGTGTGTGTGCGTGCGTCCGTGCGTACATGATCCAGCTTCAAACTAGGCAGCTTTGCGGGTTTGTGAAGGAAAGCAGGAAAGTATACACATAGTCACACACATAATATTGAATCAGTAACAACATTAAGTATTGTAATTGTTAAACACAGAAACATGACCTCAAGGTGATTTTATTGATTGTTAAGAAAGTTCCACAAACATCTAAAAAAGATGAAAATATAACTCTAAATATCGAATGTAAATCTGTTCCAGATACCATAACTTGTAACTTGTTTTACTGAGGGTTAGTTATGCTCAATTTCTGGCATGTTGAAAATAAATGAAACAAAGGAAAATAAATGTGTAAGTTAACCAGTGTAATGAATCTGAGAATAGAATAACAGTGATTCTAATAACAGGCCTCACAGAGTGTCTGACCTTGGTGTGTGTGTGTGTCTGTGTGTGTGTTTCTGTATGTTGTGTATAATGTGGCTGAATGTGACACAGTGGAGCTAATAATCTCAAAGAATATCTGACAAACAAAATGTATGTTTTCATAAAAGCATAAAATAACTAGAGAAATAAATGGTAATTAACTGAGTTTTCAGAAGCATTTGAATTGGAAAGGGATTACGTTACAATGGATGTTCTTGTGAAAATGTCCTAAAGACAAATCTAACTGAAGTAGAATCACATAAACTGAATGAAACATGAAGTGATTTACATCCAGATGTGATTGAATATGAATTCTCTATGTTAAGAATAACAATGAAAATGTAATGAAGCATTTACAATTTTAAAAGTTACACATTGATAGATAAGGTGTGGGAAGATATGACGTCCAGTAGGAGAGGGGGGGAAAGGGTGAACAGGTGAAAAGGTGAGGTGGAGAAGATATTTTGTGTTTTTCTTTTTTGTCTTCTGCAACATGAGCAGCCCAAAAGATTGGATCGAAGAGGTTCACAGTTGAAAACCTGTCCAACCTGTGAATTCATTCCTTTTCGTCTGCTCATTGTTGCTGTGTTAGGCGGTTAATTTAGAAGGATTTTGATTTACATCCTTCCTCCAACCTCTTCTCACCAAAGAAAAGAACACACTCAGCATTAGCTTAGAGCATCTTAGTTAGATAAGTAGAGTTTAAGTAATCTGATTATTGTTTTGTGATTATTTTATTTTCCTTATTCTCATTTAATTAAATTTCCTGCAATTAAAATTTAAATTGTGGACACCTTTTATGAAACAATAAAAGTAAAAGTCTTCTTCTTTGTAAGTGCAAATAGCTCTTAAACTTTATTCTAGCCATAATAATGAAAATAATCTTTACAATCATCCCAGAAATAACAAGATCAAAATGTGCAGGGCTCCATCTTAATCCAGAGCTGCACATATTTCACTGCAATGGTGATGTGTTTTAGCTCTGGCTTCATGTGCATTACATTGACCAAGCTGCACATTATTCTTCAATTTAAACTGGACATTAGACAGAAAAGACATAAGCTCAGTTTCAGTGTGTGGGTCACTGTGATGTAAAGATCTGTAGGGGCTTTGTCTTAACACAGATCTGAAGTCTGTATAATCCCTCTTAAGTAAAATGAACATTCAGTGTCATTGTGATTATTGTAGTGATCCATACCCAGTGCGGCAGCAATCTTCTGGGGAGCCTCTTCAATGAACAAAGCATGTTTTTCTGCTTTGACAAGTCTTTCTAAAAAAAAAAAAATTAAGCACAATCCCTTTGACACTTTATTATTAACATCATGTCATTAAAGTAGGTAGAGGTATAGATGTGTATTATATACGTACTAGACTTAGATCTCCGCACATTCAGCTGGTGCACGACTACTTCACGGCCAACATCTCTGTTACGTGCCCTCAGTTCGACCAAAAGGGCGTTGATCCTTTTATTTCCAAGTCTGACTTGTGGTGGTGACATGTTTAATATATATTTCATGAAAGCAATAGCATCCATGAGATAAGCTCTCTGAGTTGTTGGTTTAAACCCTTTTGCTTGCAGGTGTGCTAGAAAACTCCAAAGTCAAAAATACAAATTAGTTCTTGTGTAAAACTGTATATGCACACATATATATAGAAATTAATAATCCTTCAAATTAAGCACTTACTCACGGACTTTTCCATGGTTCCTCAGAAACAGAAGGTCAACGTTTGGAATTGCTGGGTCTGCCATGAATTCCAGAAACCGGATGACATGAGTGGCTCGCTGCCTTGCATTTTCATGTAGTTCTATGCTAGGGTTCACACCTTCTGCATGGGCCCTAAATTCTTCCACCAGTCTTACTGATGAGGCAAGAATAGACATCATATCAAAGTACATTTGTATAGCACTCATATTTAGGCCTCAGGTCTTTTACATCAGGGTGATTTTGTTGACAAAACAAATATTTTTTCAAGCTTCTCAATGCATAAAGAAAACCTCAATGAAAAACAATTCTTAGCCTAGAAGAACTCACTCTTCACAAATGAACTGAGTAAGGATTGCTATCCGAGGATGGTCAGTCATACTATGTAAGATTCTCTCCAGTTAATACATTTTACATAGGGCTGGGCGATATGGCCTAAAATCCATATTGCGGTATAATTTGAACCACATGCAGTAACGATATATATCGCGATATATTATTTTCTTCTGTATAACGTATT
Source organism: Oreochromis niloticus (assembly GCF_001858045.2). Taxonomy (NCBI): domain Eukaryota; kingdom Metazoa; phylum Chordata; class Actinopteri; order Cichliformes; family Cichlidae; genus Oreochromis; species Oreochromis niloticus. The sequence goes on from NW_020328588.1 coordinate 34,194, forward strand.
TTCCACACTATAAAGCACACTTAAAATCCTTTAATTTTCTCAAAAATCGAGAGTGTGCCTTATGTATGAATTCTGGTTGCGCTTACTGACCTCGAACCGATTTGGGCGTGCAGAAATCTGTTAAAAAATGTTTTAGTACAACTTTGGGATGCCGCACTGCTTGATGGATTGTCGGAGCATTACGGCTGCCGTAGTGAGGAGCTTCGCGGAGTAATCTGGGTCCAAAACTCTGTCCGCTTCAGGTCCCAAAGTCAAACAAACACTGAGAGTTAAAAACGGTCTAAATTCTTTCATCTTTAATAAAATGATCAGCGTTGCTGCTTTACCAGGTGTAACAATTAAGTTTAACATCCAGGCATCCATTAAAATAGAATTTATTAAATTTAACGGAGTTACAAGTTAACAGGAAGTTAGCTCACTAGTTTCCACCTAAACATGACATACCATGTTCTGAGAGATTTTTGAAACTAACTAAAACGTACAGCTCTGCTACCACTTCCAACATAAATGAAGACAGAAAACTAAACAGCAGTGGTGTTTGCAGGGTTACTGAAGTTGGACTACCTGGTATATAATGTTGTGCTACGTGATTGCTAGTGACACAGCTATGTTAGCATAACATTAGCAAAGTGAAGCTGGAGGATGAACGCCAGCTTTTTTTTCCCACTCGATAAAAGTTAAAGTGAGGGATTCTGGTGGTTAGGGACAAATGCAATCGCATAGCAGGATGCTATACACGGGCCAAACTTCAGTCAGGAGAACAACTGAGATTATTCCACAATACAAGGTTAGTTATTAATATACTGCAACAACATGGGAATAGAACAGCTGCGAGAGAATTCACCATTAATGAATCAATGTTATGCAAGTGGAGGAAGCGCAGTTTTTGGCTTTCCCCATATTTCAAAAGTGCTTCATCTCTTTGCTATGACTGTTGCCCGGCATAATTTGCAGATGATAATGGTTGTAGCCGCTGCAATGCTTTCGACCAAAACAGGCGCAGCTTGATGACATCATCAACATGCGCTATCGCGGTAGAGCGGTATAGTCAAAATCTCTATCGTTGGCCAAATTTATATAGTTTCTATCGTATATCGTTTATATCGCCCACCCCTAATTTTACACTAGTAATTTTGATAAGATATATTATTTACCATAGTGAGGGGCTTTGCTGGGTGAAAACCGTTTACGTCTGCTATATTTAACCTGAAATAAAAAGGATCATTAAGCAGATTTGTTTATCAAAAGTAAATGAAAGAATGTTTCACAATGAGGTGTATAATCACAGGACAAACAATACTCACATTTGGATGCTTGGTTGAAGAATGTATCTGCTTGAGCTCATGATTCCTTTCAATTTCACACTCTAGCAACTGCTTCACCACCTGTAGCTCAGTGAACAGTATCTGACAGTTTTTGCAACCAGGAGCAGGTGTCCTCGGGAGAAGACATTCCCTCCTTTGCTTTGCTGCATAGTAAGGTGCACTGCTTGGGATTAACAAATCAGGGGACACCACTGTTGAATCACAAGTAATCTTGCTGGTGGAGATAGAAGGAGGCTGCATAATTGGGATGGTGTGGTCACTGAGAGGGTCACGGGTAGAGAGAGGAGGCTGTAGGTTTGGTCTGGTAGAGTCACCCAGAGCCTTGCTGTCAGAGGGAGGAGCAGGCCAATGGTTCAGGGTAGCATGGTCACTGGGAGCGTTGCTGGAAGAGGCTATAGGGGATGCAACCTTGGACCTTGCCTCCAGTGCCCTAAAGATGCCCTCCTCAATCACTGTATAATCCACTTCACCCACATGTGAGACCATTTGCAGTGTGGGATTTGATGCCCTCAGAAGTGCAAGTTCCTTAGCAACGCATCTGTCCTTGGCCTTTTGCATGTAAAGTTTAATCATAGGTTTCTGAAAAAGTTAGCATTAGAAAGGATTAAGATTAGATTTTAATTATTTGGGCATCCTTCATGTTTTTATCTATGCACACAACATGCTTTCTAGAGCTCGAGGAACATTATATAAATACACCATACAGGCAAAGAAAGAACCACCGTATTCTTCTATGGAAACTGGAAGACTTTCATTTCACCAGAGTAACAAATATGTAAAATGCAAGGCACTAAATTTAAGTCCCTTTAACATAAACATCTGATTCCAGAGATCAAGGGCTGCTTCACCAACACACAAAAACCACACAGAGACACCACAAAGTCAATAACATACCTGTAATTTGTGGACCTTTTCCAGGTGCTTATCAAGCCGATTAAGATGTTTTGACTGACATAAGTGGACTGGACAGTCCAGATTTGCAGAAAAGCTGTAAAAATAGTCAAAATAAAATGCTGAGTAGGATGAAATAGAAATTGGGTGTATATAAAAGTTAGCAATTAAATAAATGCAGTGATTTGAAAACATGTGTACAGACAATAACATTTTAGTCTCTTTCAGAATTTATTAAGACACTTACTGCCGATGAGAAAATTGGCTCAAAAGAAGCAGCTCAATTTCATTTACCACTTTCTCTGTGACTCTTAGGTGCTGAACAATATCAGCATATACATGTCCACATATGGGACACTTGTGTCTATTTCTGACATTGTGATGCCTTTGAGTCTTAGAGATGCCAGCAACCTGTTGCTGTTCCTCTGTCCTCTGCGGCAACTCACTGCTCACAAACGCCCCCTGTACACAAAAAGAAGATGCCTTCAACTACTAAAAAAAGTTTTATTTTTTGTCTTACTCTTACTTAGAGCTGGGCGATATAAGATTTTTTCATATCACGATATGTTTTTTTCATTTCAGGCGATAACGATATATATCACGATATAAGCCAAATAACTATTGTTAAGGTTCATTTTGAGGACGAGAGAGATGGTGGAGATCAGAATAACACACTGACCCAGTCAGTTGGAGTCAACGAATGATTTAATAACACATGTGGAGAGATGAATTCTGTGCGCAGACAGCATTGATCTCTATCTCCAAAACTTCAGAACACAGTTTTATACATCGGGGTATTAGAACGCCCCCTCTTGCGTAAATTACATGGATACGTCAACTCAAAACCACAAATGTTCTATTTGACAACTTGTGACACAATTAAAAAGAACACTGGCTTCCATCTTCTCCCCGGTGGTTTCCCGCAAGCCCGCTCAGCTCTCGCATCGTGCACCTGCTTCTTCATCAAACAGTCACGTACACCAACATAAAACTGCAACCCTAGCAAAACATGCTTAAACTTTCACCTACAAGTGAACCTCTAACTAAGCGTGTGTGTGTGTGTGTGTGTGTGGTTACGTGTGTGTCTATGTGCTAACCACAATCGCACCCCATTTTACCTCGCCGACTAGCTCCTCAGAATAACTCGCACTCAGACTCTGGTTTCGGTTTCACTTCCTGCAAAGCATGTAACTTCAAAAACATGTAACTTCCTGTCTTATTTTGGCACAGAGTTACTCTGCGTTAGGCCTTTTCTTTCACCATGCAGTCTGCATATAAACATTTAAGATTATAAATCCAACTCAACAGTTTAAAGTGGTTATAATATGGGCAGAAATCTGTGCCATCAGAAACTGAATTTGAATAAGTTTTGGAAGCAGTATGTTTAAAAAAAAAATCTAATTAAGCATGCACTCAGTACCCTAAGAATTATTATGGTAGTTAAACACAGTGATAGTTGTATATCATATTATATCACTTCAAACAGAGGTGATCCAGTAATGCTGCACTAATGAATTAGACTAACTATTCACTTCAGCTAAAGTTATTAAGTTAGCTAAAGAGCTGGGATGCTGTGTAAGACATAAATAAAGCTAAAATACAAAGGTTTGGACACCGTTTTGCATGTTTCCCTACTGTAGGGGTCTCTGCAAGCATACAGGGCTCTGAGAGGGTACAAGATGACAACTTTGGAATTGTACTAGAAACAGTCGATCATATTTGTTTGTCAAAGCTGAAATCAGGGCAAACTACGCTAAATTAGCGTTTTTAGCTAGCAGCTACGATAAGCATAAAAGTTACTGTACGGCTATCATTTGTTAACATGATGCTTGTTCTTATACATGTAATACATTTATTACCAACCTGAGAGTTTATCTGCTGGTCATTCGACATGACGAATGACTTCTGAAGTCTTAATTCAGCTCAAGACGCTGTCGATTCCCGTCAGTAAACACGTTCGGTCTGCTAGTAAAACGTAGTTCTATTAATCTGCGCTTGAACCAGAACCGGATGTAAGTTCCAAAAAACTGAATTTTGGAACTGAAATTGAATTGTAGAACTGAAACTGAATGGTGAGAAGTGAAACTGAAATTATTCGAGAGCTGAATTTTTAAAGGATCAAATGCAGTTTCAAAGCAAATCAATTCATTTTCAAACCATAAATTCAATTTCAAATTAGACTAATTCAAATTCAGTTTTCAAAAGCTTTTATTCAAGTTACAATTCAGATTCAATCCGAGCAATTCAAATTCAAATTTAACTTATTCAAATTCAGTTTCTGATGGCACAGATTTCTGCCCATATTATAACTGCACCTGTAATAAAGCTTAATTGGGTGCCAATATGTTTAAACATCTAAATGCATTATCACTATTAATAAATGCGTCAATGCAAATGCTTGTTATATGATTATGATGCAATAGCAATAACAAAATAATGAAACTAGAAATAATAAAATGAAATAATAAAAATGGCAGAAAAATAACACCTCAATTCCTCACACTATATTTGTAAGATTTAAATGTGCCGGTGCTCACAAGTAAAATGTGAAATAATCAGCAGCTTGTCTTGATTTTAATATTTATTTCCCATAATAAGTTCAACAGGGTAGATGTACTTAAGGAACATGAGACTTTTTCAGATAAATAAAAGGCAAATATTGCAAACTACACAAAAGGCAGCCGCTAAAGCATTTAAGTTTCAAAATAGAACAAACAAAACAGACTACTAAATTGTCAATTCCACTCAGAAACAAAATATTAATTCTAAAAATAAATCTTAGTTTGTTTTACAGAAAAACAGACAAAATTGACTAACTTTTGTCAATATCAAATAAACTGAGAACTAAAAGGAAATTTTCAATCTCTCCTTGTTGTATAGCTTTCTGAACTTTCTGAATCCTTTATCATCCGCAACTGAAAATAGTTGTGGATGATTACTATACCTTTCTAATGTGACGTTGTTGTCCCTGGCTCTCTTCTCTCTCTCTCCCTCCCGCTCTGTTCCTGTGCTACTGCGAGTGTAACTACCGCCCCTCCCCCCTCTTCCCAGCGCAAAGCACAGGGCTCACGTGCGGAGTGAAGCGGAAAAAAAAGTGCGAGAGAGAGGGTGAGAGAAAGAAAGAAAAAAACCCCACAGCAATAATTAATTATTGCCACATTTAATTAATTATTTAATGGTGTATTTAATTAATTCATTATAGCAGTCCTGGCGTTCCATACATATGAGCTGACCATCTGACGTAAAAGAATACAAAGACATATTTTGTTGCATGCATTGAAACAGAGGACAATTTTTACCTTTTCCATGGCCACTTTGTGAATCATTTGTCCCAAATGTTCTGCTTCATCTTTTGAATCATCTTTAGATTCATCCTGTGTGGGTCTACTATCATGTGTCCCATCCTCTTCAGATGCTGCCAGCATCTGTTTTAGGAGAAGACAACAATATGTTTGGCAAATTTTTGATAGATACATTTAGGGCTGTGCGATATGACCAAAATCTCATATCCCGATATTAAGACATCTATCGTCCGATAACGATATAAATCACAAAAATGTAACATTTTCTGTAAATTCTGTGAATCTCGGGCAGCTCAACTTTCGTGAAGTGTTTTCCAGCTGGGCATCATGGACCTAGAGTCGAGTGTTTTAACTGATGCATGAAACTATACATTTTTAGACATAGGATGTAACGGCCGCTGTTTTCTTTGTGAGTATTTATTACACGGCGTGCTGCGGGGAAAGGCCTGTTCTAACGTTTGAATCTAAGGTTTATTTTTTTAGCACCTGACAGCTCTTTTTTGCTTCTAATCAGTAAATACTCTGCATCTTTCACGTGATTCAGTTTATTTTGAAAAGAATCAACAGGATCTTGAGCTTTATTGTGAAAGGTTTATGTGGAAAATAAACAAGCGGACACGCGGTGGTTTTACCGTCGTTGTTGCTAACGACAACGCATAAAAACAAGCACTTGTCTGTCTGTAGTGTGGTTATATTAAATATAAGAGAAAGAGAGAACTTTAAGAAATTACACTACAGTGACCATCAAAACGATGAAAAAAATATTGCCGTAAACAGTTTATTTTGCGACACCACGAAACAAACGATAGCGCAAAATGAAACGATAGATGTTTTTATATCGTCATCCGATATATATCGTTATATCGAACTGCACTAGATAGATTGTGGAAGCACTGAAACTGAGGATGAATTTCACCTCTCTTTGTGGCACAGGACACCCAGTTTTATTTTTCATGGCTACCTTAGGAATCCTTTTATGTTCTTGTTCTTCCTCCTCTTCTGAATAGCCTTCAGATTCATCCTGTGTGGGTATCCAGTCATCTGTCCCATCATCTTCAGATGAGCTCACAGACTGTTATTAGAGCAGAAAAATATATATTTTACTCATTTTCATGGATGTGTGGAAACAGCATATTTACATCGTTAACTACAGGATAAGAAACTCAGCTGGATTTTTCTTGACCACCTTAGGAACCCATTCTCTTGCTTCATTCTCCTCCACACCTGTCCTATCGTTTTTAGAAAAGATCACCATCTGTTTTTAGAAAAGTAAAAAAACAAAACAAAACATAAAAAATAAAATAATTTCCAACAGTGCATTTTGAGGTCTAAGCATCCCAGAAACTGCACAGACATATGTCAGACATAACTTAAAACCACCAGTATAGGTTTATAGAGGCCCTGAGGGGAAAAACTACATTTCCCATGAAATAATACGTTACTTCTGGTTTTGGCAGGTAATGGCAGACATGCATCCTTTTTTTTGTTTTGTTTTTTTTTTAATTTTGGTCGCCAACGGAGAGTGTTTGGTAGCGCTGTCCTCAGAAAACACAGTTTGTACTGTTTCTTTTGTTTTTAATCATAACTCTGGTTTTACGTGGCCTATTAACACAATTAAGAAAATATCATTTGAAGTCCGCACTTTCAATACAAGTTGAAATGGAGACTGGGGCTGTGTCCCAATTCAGAGACCGCACACTTGAAGTACGCATTTTGAGTGCGATTACGTCACCGCCATGTGACGACTGTCCCAACTCGAAGTGGACTTCAATTGCGTACTCCAAATGCGCCGTCGATTTCCCCAAATATCAAGCGTGGTCCGGTGCACGCTTCGTGGTCCCATATATCCCACAATTCATAGCGCGGCGGTGGGTGTGGATAATTTTGCCGCAAAATACGGCAGAAGGCAGAAGGGAGCGGCCAAAGAGTAAACTGTCAAAAGTAAGTACTGAATATTATGTCACTTATCTATGTGCAAATGTTTGATAATGAAGAACATTAAAACATTACTGTTGGCCACATGTCGGTCAAGTTGTGTGACATTAGTGATGTTTGTACTTTCAGCGGTAACTTGGTTTTAAAGCCTCTACTTCTAATATATATATAGTTGACCTTAATCTTACAGAGAATGTGATGATTTCATGGATAATTAAAGTCAGTCATATATCAACAAACACAACAAGCTGAAAGTCAGTGATGCTGCTCGGTTTGCAGTCCTGAATATCACGGCACAAGCAGGATTCACTGCACTGTTAATGTTAGCTATGTTATATTGCTGCCTCTGTTCGGTGGTGTCGAGCCAAACGGACTTTAACGTGTGTTTGAACAAGCTGACTCTTCACTCGTTAAGCTGAAAGAAAGATGCTTTAATCACAGGAGTCACACATGCGTCCACTGTACCATCTGGGAACTCTTCTTGTTTAGCACTCGTAATAACACAAACACTAAATCCTCCTTCTCTTGTGCTGTTTTGTAGCAGTGTATACACCTGAGACTGTCACCTGTTTGTCTGTCCTGCACTCTCTCTCTTTTTCTTTCTCTCTGATTGTGTAATAAAAGTATGAACATGTATTTATAAGTTACACTTGTGTTTGAATCCTGCAGCTTATCACACATTTGATTTCCATGTGTGACAACTGCAAGTGTCCAGAGTGAGGACAGACTGAGGGACCCACTGCTGCACATCATCTGCGAGGCTTTGCACCCCTGATGATCCACCAGGACAAACTTAGCAGTGTGTGAGGAAGAGGAGGAGGAAGAGCCAGCAGCAGCTGACAGATGGAGAGAATAGACAGACTGTTCCCTGTCTGTGAAGGACTGCTAGAAAAGTTTACAATAACTAACCGTCTGTCCTGAATCAGTCTTATTAGGTAATGTTTAAATAATTTAATCATTCCAGTGTTTTCAGTGTGGGAGAAACTACTCAGAGCCTTCAAGTTAAACACTATGAAAGGCAGCAACAAGTTTAATATTCAGAAACCTAAAGTATGTATCAGCAAGTAAATGTTTGTTTCAGTTCTATGAAGCTTGGGGTATTTTGGATTAGTAGCACTGCTGTGTTTGTTGCATCATTTTGCTGTAATTGTTTATATGCTTTATATATTCTGAGGTAAGTTGATCTATAGCAGGGGTAGGCAACCTTTCTGATGGCGAGTGCCATTTAAAATTTCCTCAGAAGTCAGTGTGCCATATGATTGCATTAGCAATAAATTTAATAATGCTCTATATGAACAGTTACACAACATATAGAACCACTTTATAGAATTATATTTGCTTGCAGATGTTGGCAGCTATCAGCGAATAGTTATCAGCTATTTTGAAACAAAAAAAAGACACTTTTTATCCATAACAATAACTCCATAACAGCAAATGAACTGTACAACAGAAAATACAAATGCTATTTATGGTCTCCTCACAACAATGATAAGAAAATAAACTCAGCCAATATGGCATGCCTGTTAATACAGAGACACACATGTTAATGTGATCACTGGTCTCCCACTCAGAGACACAGGTCTCCGAGTGTCCAGCATTCAGACGGCTACCTGAGGACTCTCATGTGAGAGAAAATCTGCTCACACAGATATGTAGAGCCAAATACTGTCAATAAGGCCTCTGTAATGTTCTGAAGACAGTTAAACTTGTCAGGTAGTGATGTCCAGCAGGTGAAAATGCAAGCTCCATGAACACGCACAGCTGTAGATTCCAGCTGCTTCGATGTCGCATTAACTGGCATTAACTCAGCCAGTTAATGCGAGACAAATCTAGCTGCTCATTAAAGATTTCTGGTTTGATCAGAAAATAAAACATTGGTCCATACACCTGAAAGTCCCAAAAATGCATTGTGTCTCGAGTCTATGGATGCATTTTGACTAAAGACCGGCCCCCCAGATATTAAAGCCATAAAGCCTTTGAATGAAAACAAACGCTGTTGTGACAGTGATGTACACTGTCTTGTTGGTAAATGTATGATTTCTATTCATTTTACGTCAGATAAAAACTTTGGTTGTAAGCTTCAGATAATTATTTAATAACAGCCAGACATTTTAAATGAGAATAAGAAAGTATTTCTTTGTGCCCCCCTTTCCCTGTTAATGCCCTACCTGGCCCCCCTGGCAAAACTTTGCTAGACCCGCCCCTGCACAGTTACCAGCTGTCAGCTACGTAGAAAAGGATCCTGGTGTTATTTGTCTCTCAGAAACAGTTCATCACTTCCCTTCAACTCATTCATGTCACCTAAAAGGTAAACCTGTTTCACCATCACCTGTTCAGCTCTGATGATTCAGTAAGGACATCTCCTGGTTTCATCTTCATGTTTCCCTCTCACCAGATATACAAACCGATATCATGACCAGCAGTTTTTACAGCTGTGGCTCCAGCAAACATCAGCTGATACTAGAAATTAATATTAAATGCATTCTAACAACAGCTGACCAAGCTTAAACGTGCTGCTGTTGTTTAGCGCGACATCCGGCAGTTTCCTCTTTCTGGCGCAAAGTGAGCGATAAACAAACAAGAGAAAAAAGCTGATCAGCTCATCATTGATCAGTTTCATGATTGAAGTAGCAACAGGAGAGAGAGGGGAGAGAATGAGAGGAGAAGAAGATGCAGCTGTGCAGCAAAGACACAGAATAACTCCAGCTTTGTGTTTTTTTCCATCCTGGCTGAAGTCCGGGACAAACTGTGTTCCTTCTCAGCTCAACACGAAACGCGTAATAATTTCTCTGAATGCGGGATGATTCCGTTTGTACGGGACGGTTGGCAACTCTACTAACTAACCTTATGAATAAAATAAAGTTCACTATCAATAAAATCATAGCACCCGCCCAGCAGTATATAAACTCCGTCATGCTAGCTAGTACGCAGTACGAGTTATTGTAACTGACTGTAAAAAGTCAGCACAACAAAAATAAACTCCACCTAAACTTGGTTTATATCTGACCCAGATAGACTGCAGGTCATAACTTCTTACCTGAAGTTCAGTTCACCTGACGCTCTGACCGGCGGCTGCCTCGGGTCTCTCCTCCTCCTGCCTCCCCTTCCCTCATCCACCTGCTGGCCTCCACCACTTGTTAATTTTACTGAATCTGTGGAAGCTCGCCATAGCCACCACCAAACAACTGAGTTATTTTTACACACCGACCAGCGTCTGGCCAATCCACCACAAAAAAATAAATAAATAATCGGGCCACCGAGCAAATGCCCTTATGCCCGATGGCCAGTCCAGCTATGGTCGTGCGTGCCATCAGTTAACCCTTCGTGCCTAGGGTTGCGGACCCCTGCTCTACACCGTCATATTTGTGCCACAAAAACAGCCAGACAGGACAGGGTTTAAAAGAAAGCAAAAGAAACCCAAACAAAAACCCAAAAAGAAACAAACGAAGAAAAAAACCCGACAAGGTACCTGTTTGTATTCATGTAACTTTTGAAAGTTATCTTCCTACCTGAGAGCTGGTACCTTGAAATTCGTCATCCATGGTGCTTCTAAACTCTCACTAGAACAATCCGGTGCTGTACTCATGATCACATGACATAGATTATTCTGATTGGCTGCTCAAATGCTCATTAGGGGCGGAGCATTTCTACAACATTAGTTACCATAGGGCTTTGGAGCGTGATGTCACGGGGGTGGGCGTGGAAAGGATTTTGGCCTGATGCGCCATTTTCGTGGTCAAAATATATGGCGTTATTTTTGTGCCACTATTCTCAGCGCACGTAAAAAAAATCAAGACATCACATATTTACATAAGTGCTCTAACGTTTTCGGAGATAATATTTGGAGTTAGATTTGAGCTTTTCATATCAGACTGGCATTAACAAAATGTCCTGCATGAGTATTTGATGCTTTAAATGTGCTGAGCTGCTGCTGTTCTTTTTGTTCCCAGGCTATGGCAGTGTTGTTCTCCAACTTTGTCATCCTGACCACAGCTGTGCTCTTTAGAATTGTTTTGAAGTAAGTTTCACTTTTAACTCAACTGTTCTTAGAATAGAATAGAATAGCTTTTTATTGTCACTGTTACAAGAACAGTGAAAGGCAGTTTGGCATCTCTCCATATGTGTGGAGTACACAATAGCGAATGTATTTACACAATAACAGACAAATTTACATTTACACAAGAAAAGATATGTACAAGTTATACATACACCTGCAAACATACACGCACATACATACATATATGTATATATACATATTTGCATCCGTACATGCGTACACACACATATTTCCACATACACACTTACATCTATATACATACACATACATGCCATCTAACTAGCAGGTGCATTGAGAGGTGCAATGTGAGCAGCAGTGTTGGGGAGTAACGGAATACATGTACCGCCGTTACGTATTTAGAATACAAAATATGAGTAACTGTATTCCGTTACAGTTACCGTTTAAAAAGGTGGTATTCAGAATACAGTTACTTTGTTGAAATAAATGGATTACACGGCGGTACTTCCCTGTTTCATATTGTCGCGGGTCAGGACTGTTTGGGTTTGTTTGACAGCTAGTAATGTTGTTCCAGGCGGCAGCGTTACGGTTGCCATGGTTACAGGGTGACGCGCTCTCTCTCTGCGTGTTTCCTGGGTGAGAGAGCGCTTTTTTGTTGTTGTTGTTGTGCTAAGCTAAAAGGCAGAATGCTACAGGCATGGCCCTAAAGAATGTAGCATGCAGCGAGAATGGACTGCCATACACGTTATGTGTCTGTGAGCGAGGGAGGGAGAGAAAGGAAAAGTCCGAGCTGTCACGGAGCAAAAACGGGAGCTGGAAGCATGTAAATATAATAATAACCACTGCAGCCAAGAAGAGTGCCTGACGAGCCCAGCTGTAAGTAAGCTATTAAGACTCAACTGTACACTGTGTTCGTGTTTTCCTCCGGAAAAAATAAGTTCTGTTGGAGCAGCCTTTCAACGCCTCTCTCTGTCTCTGGCAAGCAAAGTTGACCCAGACAACAAAGTAAAGCTATTTTTCGGCTACCAGCCCGACAGGGAACCCACCGTATTAGCCAGAGGTCGCTTTACTATGGTTCGGAGCCGCGGACCTTCAGTAACAGTAATAAATCACAGCAATAGTACATTCACGTAGTTGTAAACAGCACGATAATATATTAAGTAATCCAAAGTATTCAGAATACGTTACTCTCATTGAGTAACGTAACGGAATACGTTACAGAATATATTTTGGGGCATGTATTCAGTATTCTGTAATGGAATACATTTTAAAAGTAACCTTCCCAACACTGATTATAACATTTTTCAGTATAGTTCCACCCCCCACCCCCACACTCAGTGTGCAATATCATCCCCCCCACACACACACACTCAATGTGCAATATCACTGATCACCAGTGTTGGGAAGGTTACTTTTAAAATGTATTCCATTACAGAATACTGAATACATGCCCCAAAATATATTCTGTAACGTATTCCGTTACGTTACTCAATGAGAGTAACGTATTCTGAATACTTTGGATTACTTAATATATTATCGTGCTGTTTACAACTACGTGAATACGGTGGGTTCCCTGTCGGGCTGGTAGCCGAAAAATAGCTTTACTTTGTTGTCTGGGTCAACTTTGCTTGCCAGAGACAGAGAGAGGCGTTGAAAGGCTGCTCCAACGGAACTTATTTTTTCCGGAGGAAAACACGAACACAGTGTACAGTTGAGTCTTAATAGCTTACTTACAGCTGGGCTCGTCAGGCACTCTTCTTGGCTGCAGTGGTTATTATTATATTTACATGCTTCCAGCTCCCGTTTTTGCTCCGTGACAGCTCGGACTTTTCCTTTCTCTCCCTCCCTCGCTCACAGACACATAACGTGTATGGCAGTCCATTCTCGCTGCATGCTACATTCTTTAGGGCCATGCCTGTAGCATTCTGCCTTTTAGCTTAGCACAACAACAACAACAAAAAAGCGCTCTCTCACCCAGGAAACACGCAGATAGAGAGCGCGTCACCCTGTAACCATGGCAATCGTAACGCTGCCGCCTGGAACAACATTACGTAGCTGTCAAACAAACCCAAACAATCATGACCCGCGACAATATGAAACAGGGAAGTACCGCCGTGTAATCCATTTATTTCAACAAAGTAACTGTATTCTGAATACCACCTTTTTAAACGGTAACTGTAACGGAATACAGTTACTCATATTTTGTATTCTAAATACGTAACGGCGGTACATGTATTCCGTTACTCCCCAACACTGGCCTCAGGCCTGTGTAACCATGGCAACCATTTTTTGAAAAGACATCAGAATGAGACAAACAATTTTTAGACAACAGCATGACTTCAAATGAGAACAGCAGTATGCTGACCAACTGTTCCTTATCAGTCTGCTTATTTAGGCTGATTGTTACTTATTTGTTATTGGAACTGTTCTAAGCACTAGTCTCTAGGTAAAGGGAGGAAAATGTGATGGTGGTCCGGAAAGCCCTGCCAAAAAAGCGAGAAAGCCCACATTAAACACAGGAGAACGCTGGCTTCACTTGGTGAGCGCCAAGTGCTGAATACCAGGATCAAACCTCTCAGGCCTTCAGCCCAGTCAGCAGGACAGGCCTTTGTGTGGGATGAGGGAGCAAGGGGGCAGCCCTGGGTGCTAAACCAGCCAAGAGCAACACATGAAGGGAAAAAAGTCCCAGTAGAACCTAAACTTGATCTAGTGATTAAGCAAGAAAAGCTGATTTTTTTCAATCATCTGACTTTACTTAAATAAAAACAGTGCACACTCAAACAGATAAATTGTAGCACTTTCTAGGAAGTTATATTTCATGAGAGCTTTATAAGCTAGGAGAAATGATAAATAATCTGTTAATGTTTCACAGATCAACAGTATCCAAAAATATTTTTTTATCATTGCAAGGTTGTAAAAATTTGCTTTGGCTTAAATATAAACCCCTATTTAATGCCCCTGTGTACACACAGTGTATGTGTGTTTGAAGGTGAAACAGGCATGAAACATTCAAAAAGAGAGGGCAGTGAAAGATTACTTGTCATCTTGTTCACTAGCCCTTAAGGTCAGAAACTGATATAATGTAATTGTAGATTTAATGGCTGATTGTTACAAATAAAACATCTGACTCAAGAAACAAACAAAACTCAACAAAAGTCTGAAGGGAGCCAGGAAGAAATGTCCAAAATCTTCAGCTTGTGCAAACAAAACAAGAGCGTGAGGTTCATCTTGGGCAGAAAGTCCTGCTGACAGCAGTTATTTGGTTTCACAGAGAAGGAAAGTCCACCGTGGGCTATTTAAAGTTTACATGTATCTTCCACAAACCTTGACAGGTTTGTGGAATGTCAGGTTGGCATGTCAGGTTGTTGAGATTTGCAAAGTTGAGACAAATGCCTCTTTTTGAGATGTGCGATAATTACTTTCAAGTTACTGTGGAAAAGTTGACTAACTGGCCGGCTGAAAAGTTTCCTGCCAGGGGAGGAAAAGAACAACAGTTCAGATTTTTGCCAGTTCCGTCTACTGGGATCCTTCCCCACATCTGCTGGTGAACATGCATTAACACACACATAGTGCTCATGTGCATAAACACGGGCTGATAATGTCTGGAAAGTTGCAGTAAACAAACAAACATTACTTGTTCATTTGATTTCATTGCTTCTTCATTTGATTAACATATTCACCAGCACCAAGCAGCAGAGAGACACAATTAGAGCTTGGGTGGCAAGTATATTTGAGCTTTCAGCAACTGAAGTGACCTCTGAAAAGTGAAACTGGTTGACTTTTGGTGACTCACCCAGATTGCAGGCTTGGCTGTTTAGGGCGTAGAGCTGCTGCTGATAGGCCCACTCCTTGTCGTTGGGAGCGGAGATGATGAACAGGCGACGTCTCCATCGGAACCTGCAATCACAGAAAATTTGGGTCCGGATTTAAGTGGCACTTTGGTCCCGCAGTGAGAGCTCTGTACCAAGACAAGGAGTTTGTGCTTGTGTGCTACATATTCCCCCTATTACTGCCAGAGGGTGACAACCCGGAATTATGGTCAAAAACCTGCCAGATCTCTACACTGTGTTCGGGGGCGATTCAGGTCTCCATGGCAACAAAAGACAGCCTGTCTTTAGACATCTCCAGGAGAAAATGTGACTGAAATGATTCAGCCTTGAGGAATGGCAGGGTTTTTGTTACTTTTGATTTTCATGGAACACACACATGAAGGCTGCTGCAGTCTGCCAAGTGCTGCTCAGAATTATTTAATTGTGGTCCAGCTGACTGCAACAGATATTTGACTGATGTGGACACGGCATGATGGGACCACCCAGTAATTCCAACTACACAGACTATATCGATCCTTGGGGGAACAACCTATATATGGCATCAATCTCAATAAAATGTTGTAATAGAAACTGTACTGAATACCTCAATTTGTCATGCAAATCTTGCACCTATGGAATGGTTTGTGCATGTTATTTTTAAGCTACAAGTTAATGCTAAATCAGCATGGGTGCTCTTATCCAGTGTTAATTTCACTGACCAATTATTTTTGTCATAATTTTTGTCAGTTACCTTTGTTTTCATGATGAAAGGGAGACAATAACTAACTAAAAACTAGTGCACAAGACAAAAAAGTGCGATGGAATATATTGATACTTTGGTCTAAAAAAAAAAAAAAAAAAAAAGTGAAATCCAATCAGAAATATTTAAGCCGTGTACAAAGGCGGGACGAGTTTAGAAGTGACCCAATCAGATGTAATCACCCTGTGCATAAAATGTGACAAAATATCGAAACCTGGGAGGAAGAGGAGAGTGAGCATATGCACACATTTCACATTTGATATCAAGGAAAATAAGATGGAAACAAACCTTTACACTTTTAATGATATTTAACAGACTAAAAATAGAAATAGACTGAAACTACAATATTTCAGATGCCTAAATTATGACTAAAACTTATTCAAAAGACTATGACTAAAACAATCAAAATTAAAAATGTAAAACAATCACAGCAGTGTACACAAATCCATTCTTGTGTGATCCCCGAACAGTTTATGATTGCAGCTTATTAACCAAGCTTGCTAGTGTTAGCTAATAACTTTCTCAACCTGAACCTGAATTGTGTCTCCAAAAACACCACACCATATTGCTAAAATGTAAGGTTTTCAAAACAAGTGGATCAGTGAATCAGTGGCTCTGTCCATCTTTTGTCTACAGGCTTTATTAACTGATCTCACTCATGGGCGAATATCAGCAAATCCCTGCTGATAGTTCTTAAGATGTCTTTGTCAGGAAAAAAAGGTTTTAATGTTTGTACATCCACAGTGTTTTGGTCATGCCCTATATTTCCACAGAAATCCTCACCTGGAGAGAAAGTTTTTCAAAGATCTGGGCTTGTCTTCCTTCTTACAGACCACTCCATCTCTCTTCTGCTGCTCCATCTCTCGGATTCGGGAGGAGAAGGTGTCGATGTAGTTAAATACAGCCTTCATGGCAATGGGAACCTCATAGGATTGCTGACAAACAAGATTGACAAGAACCAGTCATACGCTCCCAAAGGTCGAGTCTGAGGTGAAACCACAGAATAAATAAATCAAAATCCCTGTCGACAAAAAATAAAAGAATAAGTAACACTACAGTACAGCGGGCATTAAAATAGAAATCCACTGCATGAAAATGGTGAAACTCCTTCCAGTAATGTGATTATATGAAGTTATGCATGTTAGTAAATGTGGTGTGGCCTTTACCACATCCCAGTAAATCTTTATAACAACTTCTGGGAAGCAGCAAAACCAAGTATCTCGTTTCATCCTAACAGGACACAACACAAACATCTGAAATGCGCACAAAAATGTAACACGCTTGTACATCTTCCTCAAGACATGCTGAAGTTGCCATTCTGATTCTTTCACACCTTTCCTTGCACTGCGCTCTCTGTCCTTTTTCTGTCTAATACACACACCCACATCCGTGTACATTCACAGACTCCTCTGTCTCTGCTGCTGACAGCAGAGGATGTGAACACTGGCGTCTTTGATGAATCTGTCTGAAAAACAGGCTGGTGATTTATCCTGGCACACTCTTATGCACAGATGTTGAGCAAATGTCATGTTGTGTAAATTTAAACAGTATTTTAGTAAAAGCACCATGTTGGCAGTATTAGGGCAGAGAAAAAGAGAAAGATTTAATGGAAGTGTAAGCAGATAAGTTGTGAATCAGTGAACACTGGAAGAGGACCAACCGAGCAACAGCAGTGCTGTGAATCAAGGTTGTTTAAAAGTATTAGTCAGGACTATGTGAAAGGGCAAGTAAAAAAGTATGATTAAAATCCTCCCTGCTAAAATACCATAGTATATTTAGAGGTCTTTCACAACTCAGTGACTGAATCCCTTAAGGCTATGTTCCAGGAAGGCAGGACTTTTGACACAGCTGATCATGCAGTCTTGGTGAATATGCTACATGACAACAGTCTTGTCCAAGAACGCTGTAACTTAGTTTTGAAATAAGTCAACTAGACCATGACGTGTCTGCTTTCCTGGGTCTTCTTCTGTGTTTTTTCCTGTTTCCAAAGAAAAGAATTTGGATGTGTGTGTGCATCCAAAGGCACTTTGCATTGGTTACATTGTTGCTCTACTTGGTTCCTTCTTATTTTTTGTATGTACATGTGTAACAGCCATACCCAGTACCGCCTTCACTTTCACAATATTTTACAAATATTTGTTTCCCAGAGTCAGAACAGACATTACAAAGAAGCATTTACCGATGCAGGCTATGCTACGTGGCCTAATCTACATGGGGATATCTTTTATGGATGTTTTCCATTTCCCTGCATTGCTTCTCTTCTCTTCGTGTCATGTCAGCTATTTACAGTGCAGCTGACTGAGAAGAGCTTACACTGCAAATGCTTGTTAAAGGCTCTTTGAGACTGATGGTGGCACTTGAACCTAAAGGTTAGTGTGAGCCTGCTATTATAGTTACTCACAATGACAACACATCACTATCATGCTAACCGTCTTGTTAGCATGTACTAATTAGTCCCAAACATAACATGGAGCTGAGGCTGATTGGAATGTCACAGGGTTTTTTGACATCATATGTTTAGACTGTTTAGCTTACACGTATGTACCTCATTGCATGTTTATTGGGCACCGATGCATTACAAATATATATTTTCTCATTTATTTTTTTAACACCTTGTTTTGTGTTTTCTTAACACTTGACTAAAACAAGACCATTTAATTTTGGTATCTCACCATAGCACAGTTAAAACAAAGTTAATTTGGAGTAGAAACCAAGTGTAGACATATAAAGTGAACACTAGATATATCTGTATGCCCATCCACATCATCTTTGCCTATATTGACAGCTGTTTATCTCTCTGCTTCAAGCTTTACAGGTACATTAATGACAGTTCTCATATTTAGGCTAAAGATTATTCTCTCTCATTATTATTTCCTCTAGATTAGGGTTGTAGTGGAGATATCAAGGATAGGCACGGTTGTGGCACTGATTCAGTCTTTGAGCACTACGGTCACCCCGGTGTGTCAGCCAGAACACCACTTAAGGCCAAATTGTCGCAGAGTAGGAAAGAAGGAGCTTGAGGTTCGGTTTGAGGCACTTTATCGTCACAACTCAATTCCTGGGGCTGTAAAACAGTTGCATGCGTGTGGTTTTACATAACATCCCGCAGGAATCAGTGCACCCCCACCGGACAAACACTGCTCATCCGACCTAAAACTGCCCACCTTACTAATCGAATGATGTCACCAGACGGTGGGCTGGCCCAAACTGATAGAAGATTGAATATTAAATGAACAGTAGATAAACTTATATAAACTTACGAACACCAATAGAATTATCCTATGAACTTTGGGGCCTTTTATACAAGGGTCAGCCAACTCCAGGCCTCAGGGGCCGGTGTCCTGCAGGTTTTAGATCTCACCCTGGGTCAACACACCTGAATCAAATGATTGGTTCATTACCAGGCCTCTGGAGAACTTCAAGACATGCTGAGGAGGTTATTTAGCCATTTAAATCAGCTGTGCTAGATCAAGGACAAGGGTACACACATGTATATTTATATGGCTCTTTGAGAGGATATTGATTGACAGTAATGCATTCCCAAGTCCCTCCAACAGGACTTGAAATTGGTGTGAAATATAAGAGCTGCCCAAAAACATGTAACTTTTAAGAATTTCATCACAGCGTGACACCACAGTTCTCAAAAAAGCTCACCACACCACCTTCTTCCTCGACACCGTCACATTCTGTGAGTATATGTTTATAACTCTTTTTCTTTTCAAAACAAAAATGTGAGTGTGTGTGAATCTCCAATCATCTCCTGGATGATTGAGAATGCATCAAGATGTGAGTGTGTGTGGTTCATTTAGGGGACATCTTTACATTTTAGAGTGAAAAAACAGCTTGACTTACATGCTTTTCAAATTCACACCGCATTAATTTAAGTATTCAACAAGTTAATTGATCTACACAGCACGGCCATTCTGTTATGGGGCTGCCCATCACATACTAGCTACTTTTGGCTGCTCCTTTATTATCAATATAACATGCCTTGATGTGACTGTGGTCTGGCACTATTTACCTAAACCTGAATTAAATTATTCACTAGTCACTACAACAGGTATACTTGTATGTTTAATTTGGCGTATTTGATGCTCTTCCCGACACAGCTGTCAAGGGATTTTTTTTTTCCTCCTCCTGGTACTTAAACCACTACACTATAGAGCCACAGCCTTCACATAATCCTCCTATACTGCTTAGAAAGAGTAAGTCTCTACCTTGACTCTCATGTCAGTGTCTGTGAGGACCATGTAGAACTCCTCGTAGGTCATGCCAAACTCTTTCGTCAACTCTGTGATCAGATCCTGGTTCACCAGGTCTTCCTGACTAAGGCCTTTCATAGGCTTGTCATTCCCTGGAGAAATAAAGGCGCATTAGACGGATTCAATATCTACTTTCCTACTTTAAACCACACACTTCTAATCCTGACAGGTGGTAGCTTGTCACCATCTTTTCCTGTCCCATTGTGCGAAGCATGAATTTTGTCTTCTTACCTTCGACACCAAGTTGTCTCATCAGCTTTTCTAAACAAAACGTGGCTTGGCTCCCATTGTCCATGAATGCATAAGTCTCAATTAATTTATTGCCTTTCTTTAACTTAACCCACACAGGAACGATCGATAACACATGAATGTCTTTTCCGGCCCCTGTGGCTCCACAAATTCTGCCTGAAGTGTGTGTTTCATCACTTGTTGTGGGAATGATTGAGACATTTCTCTGGATGCAATCATCTGCCTTACTGTCCTCCTCCCTTGTCCAATGAAGCATACTTGGATGTCTCTTAGAGCAGTACTCACACAATGATCTTTTCTTACAGTCCTTACTCAGATGACCTTGTGTCAGACATGCAAAGCACAGACCCTTTGCTTTGAGGAACTCTAGTCTTTCTTTGTAAGGCTGGTTTCTGACCTTTTGACATTCTGCCAATGTATGCAGTTTTTCATAGTATATGCATGGTTTCTGGAAGGCATTGCTAGTGTGACAAGAAGCACTTTTATTAATTTCAGGTGACCTTTCATCTGCAGCTTGTGTTACACTTGTAACAAATGTGCTTCCCCTTTGCCTGGATGATCTAGTCATTCTCACATTTGCAGACAACTTTGCTTTATCTTCAGCATCCTTAATGTCACCAAACAAAGGATCTGCAGCTATTTTTGCTTGTCTGTTTATGAATCTGACCAGATCTGAGAACTTTGCTCCCCTTCCACTTGTTTCTTGAATGTCAAAAGCAGAGAGACTCCACATTTCTCTCATTTTGTATGGCAGTTTAGAGACAATAACTCTGAGGTTCGTGGGGATCTCCATTTCTCGGAGTTGACTGATGTCTTGCATTGCATTGTTACAACCGGTGAGAAACGGTGAATAGTTATGAAGAGCCTTTGCATCATCTGTTTTGATTTGTGGCCAATCAAATAAGAGGCCTGGACCTGTATCGATTATCGGCACTGGAGCTGTGAGTACAATTAGAACTGTGAAAACTAAATTGGTGAGCGTGTTTGCCACTAAATTTGCCCTGGATGTAGATGCAGAAACTCTTGCTCTGTATTTGAGAGAGAAACTCAAAAGAGATGTGACCTGTCAAAAAATTGCTAGTAAACGTAGCAGGTTCGGCTCTTTCAAGGTTACTGCTGAATGTAATGATGTGGGTGAAATGTACAATCCTGAACTCTGGCCTGAAGGGGCTCTGGTCCGGCGTTTTTATGAACCTCGTAAGCCCGGTACGGTGGTGCCAAACTCAGTGGATCCAGCAGGGGAGATAACTGCGCCTTCTGCTACCAACGTATCAACATGAAGATGTCTATTAGGGTATTATCTTACAACTGTCGTGGTCTACGTTTGGGACAGAGTGCAGGGGACAAAGCTCGACGGATTGTTGTGGACAGTCTGCTTGCAGAATGTGACATTTTATGCTTGCAGGAGACATGGTTGTCCAAACAGGACCTGGGAAAACTTAACTGTCTAAATGCAAGTTTTTTGGGAGTGGGGGAATCAACAACCGATCTCAGCACAGCTATAGTCAGAGGTAGAATACCTGGAGGGGTTGCTGTGCTTTGGGACAAAAAAATAGACCCTGTGATAAAGCCCATTAGACTGAATGTAGACTGGTGTATTGGTATACAATATACACAGAATAATAGTAGTTTTATCAATCTTAATATTTATACTCCATATGAATCTTGTCAAAATGAGCAAGAATACCTCAGTAGGCTGGCTTTTATTAATGCATTTATTCAAGACAACGATACTTACAGCATATAAGTTTTGGGTGATTTTAATGCTGATCTCACAGACAGCAGTTCTCGGTTTGCTAACCACTTAACTCACTTTTGTGAAGTTAACAATCTTATCCTGTCTACCAAAGTGTTACTGCCTGCAGATAGCTATACATACATAAGTGAAGCCTGGCATAGTACATCATGGCTGGACCATTGTAATTGTACAGCTGATGGACATGCAGCTTTAGCAAACATGACTATTAGGTATGAGGTAACTGTGTCAGATCATATACCTTTTGGTTTTACTGTGAATGTGGAACAAATGCCAGCAACAACTGGAAATAATATTGCTAATATTGCTACCAGTGTAAAATTAGACTGGTCAGCATGTAGTGAAGATGATTTCTTAGCTTATCATAGTAATACCGATATACATCTGAACAACATTTCTTTGCCCAAAGAAGCTATTTTGTGCAAGGATGTCAACTGTAAGAATGCTGTGCATAAACATTTACTCTGCTCCATGTATGATGATATAGTGACTGCTCTGTATGAAAGTGGTACACTGCTTGATAAACAATATAAGGATAAGAAACCTAACATCAGACCTGGCTGGAAAGAACATGTATCTATGTACCATGATGAAGCTCGTATAGCTTATAAATGTTGGGCCATGGCTGGAAGACCTAAACAAGGTCCAGAATTTGAACAGAAAAAATGTGCGAATGCCAGATATAAGTACGCTGTTCGCTTTATAACTAAAAATGAGCAAATGCTGAGAGCAGATTCTTTGGCCAGGAAAATGCTGTGTAATAATATGACAGATTTTTGGAAAGAGGTGAAAGCTCTTAATAACTGTAAACCATCTTTACCATCAACTGTTGAAGGTGTTTCTGGGGCAGATAACATTGCAGCATTATGGAGACAGCATTACAGCGCGTTGTTTAACTGTATAAAAAGTGATCCATATGAGGACAATTTTGACATGAGTAATGACACAATAAGTGCAAGGACACATGAAGTATATGAAGCCATTCATAGGTTGCCTGATGATAAATCCTCTGGTTTGGATCACATCACTGCAGAACATTTAAAACATGCTAGTTTAAGGCTAGCTCCTCTTTTAGCACTCTGTTTCACTGGGTTTATGATTCATGGCATATTACCAGACTCAATGCTGTGTATTTTATTGGTACCAGTTATGAAAGACAAAGCTTCAAAAGTGAGCTGTTTGGATAATTACAGGCCGATTGCACTAGCCAGTATTTTATCTAAGGTGTTAGAAAGAATCTTGTTTGACAGAGTTAGTGTGTTCATCTCTTCTGTGGATAATCAGTTTGGCTTCAAACCAAAGCACGGCACTGACATGTGCATATATGCACTCAAGGAAATAGTCAGTTTGTATAGGGCTAAAAATTCATCTGTCCTCATGTGTTTCATTGATGCCTCTAAGGCTTTTGATCGAGTGAACCACAGAAAACTTTTTGATAAATTGAAGAGACGGGGAGTTCCTCAATACATCGTGAGGATTCTCTCTTACTGGTACGCTCATCAGAGCATGCAGGTTAAATGGGGAAGTAGTATTTCTGCCCCCTTTGGTGTCAGCAATGGTGTCAGACAGGGTGGGATTTTGTCTCCAATCTTATTTAATCTATATGTTGATGATTTGTCCATACAGCTGAGAGCCTGTAACACTGGGTGTATATTAGGTAAAACACTGATAAATCATCTTATGTATGCAGATGACCTGGTTGTTTTTAGTCCAAGCAGTGCTGGGTTACAGGATCTTCTTAATGTCTGTACTAAATATGGTGTGCAATACAGGGAGTGCAGAATTATTAGGCAAGTTGTATTTTTGAGGAATAATTTTATTATTGAACAACAACCATGTTCTCAATGAACCCAAAAAACTCATTAATATCAAAGCTGAATGTTTTTGGAAGTAGTTTTTAGTTTGTTTTTAGTTTTAGCTATTTTAGGGGGATATCTGTGTGTGCAGGTGACTATTACTGTGCATAATTATTAGGCAACTTAACAAAAAACAAATATATACCCATTTCAATTATTAATTTTTACCAGTGAAACCAATATAACATCTCCACATTCACAAATATACATTTCTGACATTCAAAAACAAAACAAAAACAAATCAGCGACCAATATAGCCACCTTTCTTTGCAAGGACACTCAAAAGCCTGCCATCCATGGATTCTGTCAGTGTTTTGATCTGTTCACCATCAACATTGCGTGCAGCAGCAACCACAGCCTCCCAGACACTGTTCAGAGAGGTGTACTGTTTTCCCTCCTTGTAAATCTCACATTTGATGATGGACCACAGGTTCTCAATGGGGTTCAGATCAGGTGAACAAGGAGGCCATGTCATTAGTTTTTCTTCTTTTATACCCTTTCTTGCCAGCCACGCTGTGGAGTACTTGGACGCGTGTGATGGAGCATTGTCCTGCATGAAAATCATGTTTTTCTTGAAGGATGCAGACATCTTCCTGTACCACTGCTTGAAGAAGGTGTCTTCCAGAAACTGGCAGTAGGACTGGGAGTTGAGCTTGACTCCATCCTCAACCCGAAAAGGCCCCACAAGCTCATCTTTGATGATACCAGCCCAAACCAGTACTCCACCTCCACCTTGCTGGCGTCTGAGTCGGACTGGAGCTCTCTGCCCTTTACCAATCCAGCCACGGGCCCATCCATCTGGCCCATCAAGACTCACTCTCATTTCATCAGCCCATAAAACCTTAGAAAAATCAGTTTTGAGATATTTCTTGGTCCAGTCTTGACGTTTCAGCTTGTGTGTCTTGTTCGTGGTGGTCGTCTTTCAGCCTTTCTTACCTTGGCCATGTCTCTGAGTATTGCACACCTTGTGCTTTTGGGCACTCCAGTGATGTTGCAGCTCTGAAATATGGCCAAACTGGTGGCAAGTGGCATCTTGGCAGCTGCACGCTTGACTTTTCTCAGTTCATGGGCAGTTATTTTGCGCCTTGGTTTTTCCACACGCTTCTTGCGACCCTGTTGACTATTTTGAATGAAACACTTGATTGTTGATGATCACGCTTCAGAAGCTTTGCAATTTTAAGACTGCTGCATCCCTCTGCAAGATATCTCACTATTTTTGACTTTTCTGAGCCTGTCAAGTCCTTCTTTTGACCCATTTTGCCAAAGGAAAGGAAGTTGCCTAATAATTATGCACACCTGATATAGGGTGTTGATGTCATTAGACCACACCCCTTCTCATTACAGAGATGCACATCCCTAATATGCTTAATTGCTAGTAGGCTTTCGAGCCTATACAGCTTGGAGTAAGACAACATGCATGAAGAGGATGATGTGGACAAAATACTCATTTGCCTAATAATTCTGCACTCCCTGTATGACAGAGTACAATGCTGCTAAAAGTGCTGTTTTGATATGTAGAACCAAGCAGGATAAATAGCTAAATTTCCCTTTGTTTAAACTGGCCCAAAAAACTCTTGAAGTTCATAAAAAGGTGAAATACCTCGGTCACTTTATTACTGAGGAAATGAATGATGATGATGACATTTACAGACAACGATGTAAGCTCTATGTGCAGGCAAATACTATTGCACGCAAATTCAGCTTTTGTTCACTTCCAGTTAAAGTGGCTTTGTTTAAAGCGTATTGCATACCGCTATATACTGCCCCCTTGTGGTCATCCTACAAACAATGTAGCATGCAGAAGCTGCATGTTGCATATAATGATGCGATGAGAATCCTTTGCAGGCTACCTAGAAGTGGGAGTGCCGGTCAGATGTTTGTAGCTGTGGGTGTTTGGACTTTTAAAGCACTTTTAAGAAAGTTAATGTACAATTTTAGAGAACGACTGGATGTTCGAGTAACAGTATAATTTTAGCACTTACAGATCCGACACGGAGTGGTTCCCGTTACTCATCCAGTCTGAGAAAGCACTGGTTAAAGTGTTTGTGTATTTATTGATTACAGGATGACACCAACCTCAGCAACAGGACCACTCTCAGCATCGACCAAGTGTGTTTGCTTTTGGAACTGTGTCTTCATTCCACCTACTTCACATACAAGGGTCAGTTCTACAGGCAGAAACGGGTGTGCCATGGGCTCCCCAGTTTCACCCATCGTGGCCAATTTGTACATGGAAGAAGTGGAAAAGAGGGTGTTGCTATCCTACCCTGGAACACCACCAAGCCATTGGTTCAGATATGTGGATGACACCTGGGTGAAAATCAAATCTCAGGACGTACTACATTTCACGGATCACATTAACTCGGTGGACCGGCACATCAAATTCACCAGGGAGGATATGAAAAGTGGCAGGTTAGCTTTCTTAGACTGTGAGATTTCCATCAGTAATGGGGGACATCTAAAGGCTGATGTGTACCGTAAACCTACACATACAGATCAGTATCTAAGGTTTGACTCTCATCATCCACTGGAGCACAAACTGGGTGTCATCAGGACGCTACAACACAGAGCGAACACCATCCCCACTGACACAGCGACCAGGGAGGCAGAAGGACAGCACATCAAGAAGGCCCTGAGTAAATGTGGTTATCCCAGCTGGACTTTTGTCAAAGCTGGGAAGGCACCTAAAGAAAGCTCCAGCCGATCCAGGAGAGAAGGACAACTGCTGCCCAGGCGAAAACCTGTAGTGATCCCATATGTGTCAGGAGTATCGGAACAGTTGAGACGCATTTTTTCTAAACACCAGGTTTCTGTGGCTTTTAAACCCCAAAACACGCTGCGCCAAAAACTGGTCCACCCCAAGGATCGGGTCCCTCGACACAAACAGAGTAACATAGTGTACGCTGTTAAGTGCCAGGAGGATTGCCAGGATTTATACATCGGGGAAACCAAACAACCTCTAGCGAAGCGGATGGCACAACACAGAAGAGCTACCTCATCAGGCCAGGACTCTGCAGTTTATTTACACCTACAGGCCAGTGGACACTCTTTCAATGATGAGGATGTACACATCCTGGACAGGGAAGAACGCTGGTTCGAGCGAGGAGTCAAGGAGGCCATTTACGTGAAAAGGGAAAGACCATCTCTGAATCGAGGAGGGGGCCTAAGGGTACATCTTTCGCCATCTTACAATGCTGTGATTGCAGCCATTCCCCAACTCTCTGTGAATGGTACTCATGGCCATTGATCAGTGGGTTTTGGTCAGTGATTGTTGATCAATGGTCATGGGAATTTGCATAATTATGATTAAGGAACTGACCTCACAGCCCATTGTTCCTTCGGTGGGCTGGTTTCAGTCATTATGCAAATGTACTGTTTATAAGGTTTGGGGAAACCTGCAGTCAGCTGAGACTGAAGAAGTCACTTGGATGAGTGACGAAACGTTTCTCCCACAAAACGCTACGTCCAGATGAACCGATTCAACTTTTGGATATTTATTGATTTATTTTAAGTAATTGTGTTTTATGTATATTATGGTTTTATATTTTTACAAATGCTTTATATTTTTACTAATGTTTTATATACTTATTTATCTACATATAGATATATATATATATTATATGTGTGTGTGTGTGTGTGTGTTTCTGTCTTGTTTTTTATGGACATGAAGTCTGCCAATAAAGATTGGATTGAACTGAATTCAAATGCTCTGTTCATGTAGGCAGTTGCAATTCTCAGTTCATTACCATAATGACAAGACAGCAACTTCCTTGCCTCACTGTAGCCTTGTTGAGGATTCATGTGCTGACAACTTCTTACCAAATCTTTGGGCTCACCTCTGGTGAACTGTTCAAGGTAATATAACCTGTCACTGTCAGTTTTATCATGAATTGTATGGTCAAAGGCTCTTATAAATGCTATGCACTCAAGTGGATCACCACTAAAGATGGGAATGTCTCTTTGAGGCAAATGTGACAGTGTATGTTGTTTGACTAACATCTCAGTGATGTCATTTTGTTTCAACATGACTTTACATAGATTCATTGGAATAACACTGGCATCAGTTTGGTGTAAGTCATCTTCTTGTTTTACACTGTGACTGTTTACCTTTGACTGCCCATCATGTTCACCTTGTACCTTTGGCTCTTGGAAGCTGAACTGCTTAACAGCTGATTCACACTGTTCCACATCATTTTTACAGCTCTCATATTCACAGTAACACTAACTAACACTTTTATTTTGGCTGTAGAAGCAGCAATAGCTGTCTCGATCTCAAGCTGTTCTCTTCTTGCCTTTAACTTACATTCTTCAATGTCCAAGGATTGTCTCTGTTTCAAGGATGCGGCTCGTGCAAGCAGAGCAGCGCGCTCTGCTTCCTCTTTCTGACAATTCTAACCTCTTAAGTTCTGTTTGTGTGGAGAAAGACGGACCAGCGATTTACTTTATATTTCATAATTTAGTGGCCCTAATATTTTGAACATTCTGATAGAGAAAACTTGTGCTCTTTGCGAAAGGTGGAATTGTTTGCTTATTAAAGTGCTTTGAGAGTTTACAGAGTAATGTGATCATCTCACGATTTGTACTCTTACAACGTCACAGGCTCTAATGTAACAAAGCAAAACATGTTGTGCAGCGGTCAACAAAAACTACGGCTACCCATCCCTCTCTGTCAGAATCAAACCCAGTGAATAACAGACTGACAACGCCCTCTAATGTCACCGCTAGCACCCACGTGACTCCCATTACACATCACCGTAACAGCCAAACAAATGAAAACCCAGTGATCATCAAAATTCTATATATTTAGTTATGGCTCCTACATCAGTTCTTTGCATTCTTTTGGCAGCGAAGAAAAACTCACGGCTCAAATTCAAAAAATGATCTTTATTTTACATTTCTGGAAAAGAAGACTGAGCACACAGAGACACCAGCTCAAGTCTGAAGCAGCAGCCAGCCTGATTATTATTATTATTATTATTATTATTATTATTATAATTATATACTTCCTCTAAGCGTCACGCACACTTTAAGTTTCGATCAAACACTCTGCTTTGTTATGACAAATGCAGATGGACCCAGGAAGCAGAACGCATGGAGGCAGAGTTGCAGTGAAGACAGTTTGGCCGTTTCTCAATTCTCAAGTACGCGAGCACGTACTCGCGTTCTCGGTGAGTACGTACTCGCGTTCTCGGTGAGTACGTACTCGCCGAGAACGGAGCACGGACTCGCGATATGTACAATTGGAACACCTGCGTACGTGATGTCACAGGTCCGGAGTTTTTACTGCCATCCCCTCTTAATTTAACTGAGTAACATGTTATGAAGCTTAACTTTAATCACAGCCAAACCGGGTGAGATGTTAGAACACTTTTATTTCTATTTTAGTGGACACTCAATACTATAGACAGCTGCTGGAGTTTCTTTAACCTGAGTAGTGGGAAGACCGCGAGCAGGGGGGGGGTTGAAAACGATGTGCCGGGAGTCTGCTGTTGAGTTTTGGACGAAATGCATTCTGGGATATTTAGCTGTACAAAGTCTACACCGATGCATGCTCGATAAAACGGGCAGAGCGAGAACACATCCGGGACTTTCTCGCGTTCTCGGCTTGATGCGTACTTCGAATTGGAACAGTACTTGGTCTCCGACTGATGACGTATCACGAGTACACGAGAACGCAAGTACGCATATTGAGAAACGCCCATCAGTGTATTTACAAGGACAACTCTATATATATATATATGTATGTGTGTGTGTGTGTATATGTGTGTGTGTGTGTATGTATGAGAGAGAGAGATATATATCACACACACCGTTGTATGTATGGGGACGCAGAGCCAGGACGTGCTGGTGATGAAAACACACATAGGTTGTGCACTCGATCTAACAAAGGAGAGGGACGAGAATTAGGAGGGTCTTGCCTGTTAACCGAGAAAAGCTTAAAACTTTACAGAGTTGGAGAGCTTACTTGGCACCAGTGTTGGTCAAGTTACTTGAAAAAAGTAATCAGTTACTGATTACTTCCCCCCAAAAGTAATCCCATTACTTTACTGATTACTTATTTTCAAAAGTAATCAATTACTTAGTTACTTTTTAAAAACACGATTTACAACCTGAATAGGTGATAAAGCGATAGATCTTTCAGCCCAATTCTACTTTTTCTGCATAATCCATCATACAAAATGTAATCAAATGGAAAAGTCTCTTTTTAAAACTTGTTTTATTAGTTTTAATCTTTTAACTTTATGCATCAAGCAAAAATTAAATTATATGCAACATTCTCTGACTGGAAGAAATTTGTTTAACATTTAAACCTATTTTCTGCACATTCCAGCACATAAAATAAAATATTTTTTTGTGTTTACACTCACTCTTTCAAATAGATGCAAGTAAAACACAGCAGAAAATAAATAAAATCAAAGACTAGCGGTCCTGTTGCTCTATTTTCACCTGTAAAGCAGGACTGGGGTAGGCGGAGGAGGTTTACCCTGGTGCAGGTGTGCCGCAGCGGTCAGTGGAAGAATCCGCGAGTATCTCTGTGAATTTCACATTACGTCGTAGTACACTCGGTGCTTGCTTGGACGTTTAGGGGTTTTTTTCGCTGTAAAAAGAAGTTTTCTTCCCACGCACAACGGACACTAATGTTTTTGTCACTTTTTATGGAATCAAACTCAAAATAAGGTCAGTACTTTGTTACGAAAAGCAGTTCCACCCCGGTTCGTAGATTCGTCAGACTTTCAGAAAGAACACCGGGACTCAGTAGTCAAGTTAACAATACCTTTATTCATACACACTTATTGATTATACCTTCTAGAAGGGAGATGTACAGAACCCCGGACTTTCTCTGCAGATCTCAACTCCTTTGTCTGTTACATGCAGTTTTGTATGAGTGACCCCCCTTCTAATCCCTCTACGAGGTGCCATAAAACTAAGCACTATGTTTACATGTTTGTGTGTGTACGAGCACGTGAATGCCTACATGTGCGCATACTTGTGTGTATGTGGGTGTGGGTGCGTAACAGTTAAAGCACTGTTTGTGTGTCTCTGTATACGTGACTTCCTGGGGGTCATAAAAGTCCATCTCCCTTCCAGACCACAGTTATCCAGTTACAATAATGAGACCCCCACTCAGGTATCTACTGGTGAATTTCCACTCAGCATTAACTCTTCTTGGTCTTACATTCACAGTTCAACTGGGGGAGGGTCTCCTAAAATCTACTCCTAACTTTATGACACCGTCAGGCCTTTATTACATCCAGGGCAGTGTCAGTGCCTCTACAATAGTTCTATCCTAGCTAACACATTCCTAAACTCTAAAATAAGCTAAACATTCCTACAAATCCCCCTTTTTATCTGCCCTACGGCAGATAAAACTACACTAAATCTTTCACCATAATGTTTTCATACTGTGACTCCCCATTTCCCAAAAGTGGCATCATGGTGTCTACCTTTGTATCAGATTCTCCCACAGCACGATTGATAAGTCTTACGAGCAAGGCTCTGATACAAGGCACACAACAACACCCACACGTCACTAATATTGCAATAAAAACAGACAAAGAAACCATAATTGACATAATAAAACCTTTCCATTGCCCAAAGACGGAGGTCAGCCACTCTTCCAGCGAGTTATCCACTCCTGAATGCTCATGCATTGTAATGGACAACGTCCTCAGGCCTTCCAACGCTCGGGTCACAGAGCCATCCGGAGCTGTGTTATTTGGAATAAAGGTGCAACACATATCCCCAAACATCGCGCAAACGCCCCCTTTTTCTCCCAACAACATGTCTAACGCCATCCGATTTTGTACTGCCATTAAAGATGTTGGACCCAACTGTTCAGCAAGCCCTTCAACCGCGTCCCTAGTAAGGTTCGCCAGTCTCAAGACGTTATAATGCACATAATTAATACGATCCACATTCTTGCTAGGAGTTACTGGAAAGAATGCAGAAATTATGGGAAGATTTTCAAATCCTCCAGCAATTTGGTCCGCTAACTTAAATTCATTAGGCACACCCCTGGGCACTCCAATAGCATCTATATACGTTGGTGATCCTATTGTAAGGTCAAACGATCCTGATGACCGCTTGGCCAACACATGACGTCTCCGCCTGGCTGTCAATTGAGCGGTGCCGGGCTTAGCCAGCCGCACCCCCTTTTTACCTACTAAAACAAGAGGTGCACCTAAACGTACCATGGCACAGATACCAGAAGTCCCAGTAGGAATTCTAACATACAATCTGTACCCACCACAATAATAATACAAACCAGCACGTGCCCACAGACCTATTTCGGTGCCGGTGTCTCTTGATAACTTTCCTCTGGCCAGGTACGTCACAGTGCACCAATCGGCGTTAATCTCCCCAGCCTCATGCTCATGTCTGTCAGGGAAAGATACAGTAAAGTTAAAACACGTGTAGTTGGCTCTTCTTGGCGTGAAGGGACCAAGTACAGTATCATTACCTATTGGTGGAAACAAACTTGCTAATGTAGTACAATTACCTTCAGAAACCGCTTCTCTAGTGAGTCTGAGCATGCACTCAAATCCCCACTGGTCTTCGGGATGTAAAGGAGCCGGTTCTGTAAAAAGATGTGGGCGGGCAGCTGCGCACGCCACACAATCTGAAACATTCTGTTCCCTAGCATTTTGGATAAGCCAGTCTAGCCATAAATTGGTTTCACGATAGCCAGTAGCCATTGAAATGAGCTGTTTAGGTTTTAGTCTTGTATAATCTACCTCGATTATTTGTGGGCCCGATTCAGAAAGTGGCAATGGTGGGGGAGGTGTTGATACAGTTATTTCAGCCACACCATGTGCAAAATCTCTAAAATTAATTTTAACCAAACCGTATGGATCCTTCCCTGAGACATCTGCACCTATAAATAAATACACCACAGATCAGGCGGGCCACACAGTGTCATACCAACGATTCAGTGAGAGGGTCAACGGGTTCTGCCCAGCTGAGAAGTCCCGCTGAAACCCAAGCTTCTGCCATGTGCTGTCCTTGTAGGGGCGCCACGTGCCAGAATACTCCACTATGGTAGACCAATGGTCACACGGGCCCTTCCAATAAGTGTGATAGGGGTAGCCAAGCTTCTGATTATTACACTCTATATCTACCATTGGATTGTAACCTACCCAGACATCATATCCCCGCCATGAACTGTTTAAGCCTTTACATTTAATGACAGCACAAAGGTCGAATGTATACGAGGTAGTGGACCCTTTAACGTAGTCCAACTCTATACCGCCATAATAATCCAAACACTCATCTGATTTACCTGTTTCACTGCGTTTGGTTCGCTTCGCCGTGGCCTGTGATGGTGGAGTCGCCGGAGTGGATTCAAGTCTGTCTATGGGCAATTCACTTATAAGAAAAATCAGTTACAATAACAACAGCCATCACTCCTAACACTACCATCTCTTTCCAATTTCCCCATAACCCCATCTTAGTTTTGTTTTATTTTGTTTTTTGTTGTTGTTTTTTTTAATCTTATCTCTTTTAATTCAATATAGTTTCACTTTCCACTTGTTTTTATGAAACCACCTTTATCTTCTGAGTCGGGCGATTCTCTGTTGCTCTTCTTTCTTCAACTTCCGGGGTAGACTACCCTTCAGTCGTTGCATGGATCAGGGATTTATTCTGTCCCTGGGCTGGGATCCATGTGGGGGGTCTCAGCAGAGTTCCCCCTCTTTTCCTTTGCCAAGAGCCTCTCCGACCGCTTAGGCTCTTCAGCTACAGCACACTGGCTCCAATGGTACCAGGTTTCACCTTTCCCCTTCAGCTGAACTGCGTGTGAGGTCCTGGTCCCCACCTCAAACGGACCTGTCCACCTGGGCTCGTTCCACTTCCGTTTGTAAACCTTCAGCCACACCCACTTCGCCTCTGGCACCGTCTGCTCCTGTCCTTGGCCCGCAATCACCTGGGATGTAAAACTTAAGACAAGAGCTTTCAGTGCTTTAAACTGCTTTAAATGTTCAAATGTATGCATTTCTTGTCTTAAAGCTGGCACCCCTGCAGTGGGTCCAGGAAATTGTCTCCCGGTGAACAGCTCATAAGGAGTGAACCCGGTAGACTGATTTACTGAGCATCTAATGCTCATGAGCGCTATTGGTAACGCCTCAACCCAATCCATTTTGGTCTGTGCACAGATCTTAGCCAATTTATTTTTTAAGTTTTGATTCATCCGCTCAACCTTACCTTGAGACTGTGGATGATAAACGGTCCCAAACCTGTGTTGCA
This sequence comes from Oreochromis niloticus, assembly GCF_001858045.2. NCBI lineage: Eukaryota > Metazoa > Chordata > Actinopteri > Cichliformes > Cichlidae > Oreochromis > Oreochromis niloticus. The sequence goes on from NW_020328588.1 coordinate 68,596, forward strand.
ACCCTAGCATGGATTCCACTTCCTGCAAATGTTTATTCTTAAAATGTGTCCCATTATCTGATCTAATTCTCTCTGGGAATCCATGCCAGGGAATGTAATAATTTATCAAACACTTAATGACTGTTGTGCTGTCTTCTCTCCGGGCTGGCCACGCCTCTGGCCACCCTGTCAAACTATCCACACATACCAGCAGGTATCTGAAGCCCCGTGCTGGTGTCACCATGTCTGTGTAATCAATCACTATTTCCTGCCCCGGCCTCTGGACCAGGGGAAACTTACCCATCTCTGGTTTCACTGTGGGTTTAGGATTGTGTTGGCCACAG
>NW_020328589.1:0-21038 GCF_001858045.2 Oreochromis niloticus
ACAGGCAGCTGGAGGTGCAGGCTATGCATCTCCGTATCAGGGCTCTTGAGCTTGAAAAGGGCTCAGCTGGTGTTTCCCCGACGTCATCAAGCACAAGTGCTTCTTCTTCTGCCAGCTTTGACATAAGTAAGCACATCAAGTTGGTTCCCCCGTTTCGTGAGTCTGAGGTAGACTCTTATTTTAGAGCATTCGAGCGCATAGCCGCTGCTTTGAAGTGGCCGAAGGAGTTTTGGTCCCTCTTACTTCAATGTAAGCTTGTGGGAAAAGCCAGGAAGTGTGGTCAAGCCTGTCTATTGAGCAGAGTTTAGATTATGAACTCTTAAGAAAACTGTGTTGCATGCATATGAACTTGTCCCTGAAGCATATCGGCAGAATTTAGGAATCTTAATAAAACTGCTAACCAGACTTTTGTTGAGTTTGCGCGAGAAAAGAATGTGTTATTTGAGAAATGGTGTTGTTCATGTAAAGTTAAAACCGTGGAAGAGTTGAAAACTCTTATTTTGCTGGAGGACTTTAAAAATGTTTGCCAGAACGCATAGTGACCTATTTAAACGAGCAAAAGGTTTCATCTCTCACCAACGCAGCACTTTTGGCTGACGAGTTTGTTTTAACGCACAAAAGTGTGTTCTGTGCACAGAATTCGTTTCCGGAAATTTTCTCTGAACGAAAAAGGTCACCAAAAGCAGTGCGTAACATATGCCTGCGTTTATTGCTAAATCAAACGGTCGCGAATGTTTTTATTGTCAGGACTCAGGACATTTAATTGCTGCGTGCCCGGTATTAAAGAGAAAAGAAGCGAGGGGCGCTAAATCTCCTGCAGGCGTGGGTTTGATTAAAACCGCTTGCTCGCCAAAGGTGCGCATGGAGGCTGAACAAAACCCGAAAACTGACAGCGACCCGCAGTTTCTACCATTTGTGTCACGCGGCTTTGTTTCGTTGACAGGTGAAGAAAATGATAAAGTGCCAGTCACAATCCTGAGAGATACGGGTGCGTATCACTCATTTTTACTAGAGTCTGTACTGCCTTTATCTGAGAAAACATCCTGTGGTTCCGACATACTAGTGTGGGGAATAAAAATGAGTGTGACCAAAGCCCCTCTGCATATGGTACACCTGCATTCGCCGTTAGTGTCGGGCTACGTTAAAGTCGCCGTGCGCCAGCGATTGCCAATTGAAGGAGTTTCCTTCATTCTGGGTAATGATCTAGCTGGTGGGCATGTTTTTCCCCCGCCAGAAGTCGTTGATGTTCCTGCCCTCGCTGCTGATTCAGGCTCACCCGCTTCAGAGGTGTTTCCTGCGTGCGCAATTACTCGTGCGCAGGCTCGTAAAATGGGTGAGATGGTGGACTTGTCGGGGTCGTTTATGGCAACGCTTGATGAAGACGACTCTTTGTGTCACCCATTGAGTCTGTGAAATATCAGCATGTGATGTTCCAGAAATGATTCCTGAAGACATTAATCAAAGCTTAAACATGTCCAGAGAAATGTCGATCAAAGCGCAGCAGGGTGACCCTTCACTGGTGCCTTGTTTTTCCTCTGTTGTGGACAGAGAGGCATCTAAAGCGCCAGTAAAATATTTCCTTGAGAACGGTGTGCTTTTGCGGTCTTGGTCTCCTGACTCGACTGATCTACACAGAGTAAATCAGGTACTGGTGCCAAAGGAATATAGACTCCAGATTCTCAGTCTCGCGCACGATGCCAGCTTAGCTGGACATCTTGGGGTCAAGAAGACGTATCACCGTGTATTACGTAACTTCTTTTGGCCTGGATTAAAATCGGATGTGGTGAAATATTGTCGCTCATGTCATACTTGCCAGGTAGTGGGAAAGCCAAATAAACCGATTCCACCAGCGCCTCTTCACCTATTCCAGCGTTGGGTGAGCCATTTGAGAGGGTTCTGTTGGACTGTGTGGGCCCGTTGCCAAAATCGAAATCAGGCCACCAGTACATATTAACTGTAATGTGCGCTGCCACTCGCTTTCCAGAGGCAATCCCATTACGCACATTAAAGGCAAAGAACGTTGTGAAAGCCCTCACAAAATTCTTTTCAACTTTTGGGTTACCAGAGTTGTTCAAACTGATCAGGGAACAAACTTTATGTCAAAGGTGTTTGCCCAGGTTTTGAAGGAGTTAAAATTAAACATCAAAGGTCCAGCCCTTATCACCCAGAGAGTCAAGGTGCACTGGAACGATTTCATCAAACCCTAAAAACCATGTTGCGCAAATACTGCCTTGAATCAGGTAAAGACTGGGAGGAGGGACTTCCACTTCTGCTTTTTGCTGTTAGAGAAGCCACCCAGGAATCCCTTGGATTTAGTCCGGCTGACTTAGTTTTGGACACACTGTGCGCGGTCCCCTGCGACTGCTTAAAGAAAAGTGGTTATCAGAGTCGCATCAAGCCGAACATAATGTGTTAGATTACGTTTGCAGTTTTAGAGAGCGTCTTTTCCGGGCATGTCAGCTGGCCCGTGAAAATTTGGAACAAACCCAAGGCAACATGAAAGCCCGGTATGATAAAAGGACGGTGGTCCGACATTTTGCTCCTGGTGAAAAGGTTCTGGTGTTGCTTCCTTTAGTCGGGTCTAGCCTCCATGCTCAGTTTTCCGGTCCCTATGAGGTGGACAAAAAGATTAGTGACACTAGCTACGCAGTAAAAACTCCTGATCGAAGGAGAAAATTGAGGGTTTGCCACGTTAACATGCTTAAACGCTATGCTTCTAGAGAGGACGCGGCAGCTGAAAAAACCTCACCCATAGCGCCTGTCTCTGTGTGTTCGGCACCACCACTGTATGTTTTGCAAGATGATGACTTGATTGAGAAGAGCGGTTGTATGCCTGTTGCCCGTTTGCGAAACTCAGAAGTGTTAGGAAACTTAGAATCTTTTCTGTCGCATCTGTCAGGTTCCGCCCGCAAAGATATCAGTGATCTGATCGAAGCTAATTTGCTGATTTTCTCTGACCATCCCCGGCAAACGTCTGTGCTGTTTCATGATATTGTTGTGGAAGTTGATAAGCCATAAAACAACACGCTTATAGAGTGAATCCAACCAAGCGGATTTTAATGCAACAGGAAGTAGAGTACCTGGTTAAACATGGGTTAGCTGAGCCCAGTAACAGTGCGTGGAGTTCGCCCTGCATTTTGGTGCCGAAACCTGATAACACCCCACGTTCTGTACCGATTTCAGAAAGGTTAATGCAGTCACAAAACCAGATTCCTTTCCTCTTCCCAGAATGGAGGACTGCATTGATCGTGTCGGCTCAGCTACATTTGTCACTAAATTAGACCTGTTAAAAGGGTATTGGCAAGTTCCGTTAACCCCCAGAGCTTCTGAAGTCTCCGCTTTTGTAACTCCAGATCATTTCCTCCAATATACTGTAATGCCCTTCGGGTTGCGAAACGCACCTGCAACATTCCAGCGTCTAATGCAGAGGGTATTGTGTGGAGTGAAAAACTGTGAGGCATACTTGGATGACATTGTCGTTTATTCTCCAACATGGTCAGAACATCTAGAAACGCTCTCTCAGGTGTTCAGACGTTTTTGCGAATCTTCTCTCACATTAAACCTCTCTAAGTGTGAGTTTGGGAAAGCCACCATTACTTATTTGGGGAAACAGGTCGGACAGGGGCAAGTGCGCCCTGTGACTGCGAAAGTACAGGCCATTGTTGATTTTCCTGTCCCGCAGACAAAAGAGCTCTGCGTCGCTTTTTAGGAATGGCTGGTTTTTATCGAGGGTTTTGCAGAAATTTCTCTGATGTGGTTAGTCCCCTAACTGATCTTGTTAGCCCTTTAAAGCCTTTTATTTGGTCTCCAGCATGTCAGGTGGCATTCGAGTCTGCCAAGGCATTGTTGTGCAGTGCACCAGTGCTAGCTGCGCCGAATTTTGAGCGCTCTTTTAAATTAGAAGTAGATGCCAGCGCGTGTGGTGCAGGCGCTGTTTTATTACAGGAAGATGGTCGTGGCGTAGATCATCCCGTCTGCTACTTTTCGAAAAAGTTTAACAGACACCAGACCCATTATAGTACCATTGAAAAGGAGGCTCTTGCCTTACTACTTGCTTTACAGCACTTTGAGGTCTATGTTGGGTCAAGTGTTTTGCCCGTGCAGGTGTTTACCGACCACAACCCACTGGTGTTTCTTTCCCAAATGCGCAATTCCAACCAAAGACTTATGCGCTGGTCCTTGTTACTGCAAGATTTTAACTTGGAGATCAGTTACAAGAAAGGGAAAGAGAATGTGTTGGCTGATACTCTGTCTAGGGCACTTTCTCCTTGAATTAAACATTTTGGTGGTAATGTTAATTCTTGGGTAAGGGGTGTTACGACTGGGATTGTAATCATATGCAAATTTGAGTGTGCAGGTGCTCCTCCGTGGTTGGTGCATCCAGGGTGGATGGCTCGCACCGATTGGCTGACGACCGGGAGGCAGCGGATGAGAAGAGACCACCAGGGACTGCCATTCATTCATCCTCGGCCCAACCCAACCGGCAGACCGTTCACTGTGTCACTGTTACTATGTTGGTTAATGTAAGAGCATGTAGGGGTGGACCGCCTTTTTGTTTGATCAGTTTTCTCCTGTTTCTGTTAGGTAGGGAGGAAAGTGATTGTCGTTTGGTTTAGTTCTTTTGAGTAGGTAAGTTGTGTTTATTCCTGAGATAGGCTATCTTTTGTTTGTTGTTTTGGCCTTGGGTTCACCCTGAAGTTATGATATGCTCCCTTCCTTTGTTTAACTGCACTCATTGTAAATAAATCACTGTCACAAAATATTAAGTGTGTGACGTGCTGCTTGGGGTTGGACGGGGATGGATCACCCTTTATGTTGTGGTCTGGCCGCGCCTAGACGGGCCATAACACTGAATCTTTGAGATGATTAAACTTAATCTAAGTCTGGTGTGACTTTTGAGAACATAAGGGTAATGGTGTTACTTTGTCTCTGTTAGAGCTCCCCTGCTGGTCAGGGTGGCAGCAAAAAAACATTTTTTGCAAGAGCTTTGTAAACACTGGCAATCCCACGTCTCCCAAACTGCCTACCACCTCATTTATTTCAAGCATCGGCTTATTAATTATCTCTCTGTTAGTCTCTACATCCTTCCTATATCCGTTATGTGACATTTGGAAATTATCCTACAGACAATCGCACCAGATCTCTTGTTTTTTCTCTTTTCTTTTTGAAATTCAGCATATTCATGCAGGATAAGACCAACACTACAAAGAGAAGATGAGAACCTGAAAGACATGTATTTCATGCTTCTAGATTATTTAATATTTTAGGGGTGGCTGTAGCTCAGGAGGTAGAGCAGGTCACCTACACCTACAGACAACGATGAGACGGCCTATAGAGAGGAGGTGATGGCACTGTACGAGTGGTGCCTGGAAAATAACCTGACTCTCAACATCAGCAAAACTAGAGAAATGATAGTGGACTACCGGAAACGACCAGTCAGGGAACACCAGCCCATCCACATCAACGGTGTCAAGGTCGAAAGGGTCAGCAGCTTCAAGTTCCTTGGAGTCAACATCACTGAGGACTTCTCCTGGACGGGTCTAGCCTCCATGCTCAGTTTTCCGGTCCCTATGAGGTGGACAAAAAGATTAGTGACACTAGCTACGCAGTAAAAACTCCTGATCGAAGGAGAAAATTGAGACACTGCTATCAGGAAAGCTCGCCAGCAGCTTTACTTCCTGAGGAGGCTGAGGAAGTTTAGCATGAACGCCAACATCACCTCAAATTTTTACAGGTGTGCAATTGAGAGCTTGCTGACGAGCTGCATCACAGTTTTGGTACGGAAGCTGCTCTGCCAGCAGCCGTAAATCACTACAGAGGGTGGTGAAGGCAGCAGAGCACATCACTGGCACGAGGCTTCCTGCCATTCAGGACATTTATCTCCAGCGAATCCTCCGTAAAGCACACAGCATCATCAAGGACCACAGCCACCCAGCACATCAGCTCTTCTCCTTGTTACCATCTGGCAGACGTTACAGGAGTCTGTCTGCTCGGACTACAAGACTTAAAAACAGTTTTTACCACCAAGCCATACGACACCTCAACCACAACACTTAAACACACACAACACAGCACTCAGAAGCTACCCTGCAGCTTCACAAGTACTCTGTTTAATCTGCACTGGTCACTTCACTTTATTGTTATTGATATTTATATTTAAAAAGTGCAATACTGTAATTTTCTGCTGCTCATTCCTGTGCAATATCCCATCTGCCCTCCCGTCATATTTCTTTTCAAGATTTTCTTATTTAATCACTAGTGTACATATATTTATATTTATAGATACATATATATTTAGTCATCTTTTCTCTTTTACCATGTCTCTCTAATATTTTGCTCTTTACTATTTTTTATTTTTTATTTTATTTTATTTTATTATATTTTGTTATATTTTCTCCTACTGTATCATGCTGCTGAGTGACTGCTGCTCGTCAAACACATTTCATTGCAATGTTGACCCTGTGCTAACTTGGATATGACAAATAAAACTGAAAACTGGGAATCCCCGGCAGCCTACGTCTATTGCAGCATAACTAAGGGAGGATTCAGGGTCACCTGGTCCAGCCCTAACTATATGCTTTAGCAAAAAGGAAAGTTTTAAGCCTAATCTTGAAAGTAGAGATAGTGTCTGTCTCCCGAATCCAAACTGGAAGCTGGTTCCACAGAAGAGGGGCCTGAAAACTGAAGGCTCTCCCTCCCATTCTACTTTTAAATACTCTAGGAACAGCAAGTAGGCCTGCAGAGCGAGAGCGAAGTGCTCTAATAGGGTGATATGGCACTACAAGGTCATTAAGATAAGATGGGGCCTGATTATTTAAGACCTTGTATGTGAGGAGCAGGATTTTGAATTCAATTCTGGATTTAACAGGAAGCCAATGAAGGGAGGCCAAAACAGGAGAAATATGCTCTCTCTTTCTAGTCCCTGTCAGGACTCTTGCTGCAGCATTTTGGATCAGCTGAAGGCTTTTCAGCGAGTTTTTAGGACATCCTGATAATAAAGAATTACAGTAGTCCAGCCTGGAAGTAATAAATGCATGAACTAGTTTTTCAGCGTCACTCTGAGACAGGATATTTCTAATTTTAAAGATATTGCGCAAATGGAAGAAAGAAGTCCTACATATTTGTTTAATATGTGCGTTGAAGGACATGTCCTGGTCAAAAATGACTCCAAGGTTCCTCACAGCATTACTGAAGGCCAAGGTAATGCCATCCAGAGTAAGAATCTGGTTAGATACCATATTTCTAAGATTTTCAGGGCCAAGTATAATAACTTCAGTTTTATCTGAATTAAGAAGCAGAAAGTTAGCGGCCATCCAGGTCTCTATGTCTTTAAGGCATTCCTGCAGTTTAACTAATTGGTGTGTGTTACCCGGCTTCATGGATAGATAGAGCTGCGTGTCATCTGCATAGCAGTGAAAATTTATGCTATGTCTTCTAATGATGCTGCCTAGGGAAGCATGTATAATGTAAATAGAATTGGTCCTAGCACCGAACCCTGTGGAACACCATAATTGACCTTAGTGTGTGAAGAGGACTCTCCATTTACTTGAACAAATTGGAGTCTATTAGACAGATATGATACAAACCACTGCAGCACAGTACCTGTAATACCTACAGCATGTTCTAATCGCTCTAATAGGATATTATGGTCAACAGTATCAAACGCAGCACTAAGGTCTAGCAGGACAAGCACAGAGATGAGTCCACTGTCAGAGGCCATAAGAAGATCATTTGTAACCTTCACTAAAGCTGTTTCTGTGCTGTGATGAGCTCTGAAACCTGACTGAAACTCTTCAGATAAGCCATTCCTCTGCAGATGACCTGTTAGCTGTTTGACAACTACTCCAACACTTCCAGTGTTAAGAGCCCAGACCCATTTTTTACCGTCATAAAAACCATGGGACAGTCAATTCTGAAACATTAACAGAAAGTGTCCTCAATGTGTAAAGGGGCAGTGACACCTGTGTCACTGTGGGTGCTTAATATATACATTTTAAATTGTTATTGATCCCTTTACCCCGAATCCTAAAGTATATATTTATTTTCTTACTCTTCTTATATTTGTTGTTTGTTTACTTGCACTGCTGTAACTGGAGCCTCGTCGTCTCGTCTCTCTACATACTGGACTGTATGTAGCGGAGATGACAATAAAGTTTACTTTGACTTCAGCAGCGCGCAGGCGCACCGAGAGCTCTCGCGCTCACTTTTCAGGTATAGAATTTCGAAAAAACATCAGTGCAAATTATAAGTCTGTATCATGATGTCTGGTGTTTTCGTGTTGTTGGTTTGTTTTAATTTTGTTTATTTTGCGAGTTGGTTATTAGATGCTGCTCCAGTCAGCCAGAGAATCCCCCGCCGCCCCGCCCTCTCCTCCCTGTGCTGCAAGAAGCAGGCGCACCTCGCAAACGGAGGGCGCCCTTACTCCCAGCAAATGGGCGATAGAAAACCGATCGGTGCCTATGCCATTCCCAATATGCGCTGGCTGATGTCGGGGCAGCATGAGTATGAGCAATTTATTTATTTATTTATTTTGCCGATGCCCGTGATGCCGCCCCCACCAGGATGCAGCCCCGGTCAACTGCCCGTGTCGCCCGTATCTAAAACCGCTACTGATTGTAACATTGTAAATATAATGTTACAATTTTACATTATGTTAAATTGTAACATAATGTAAAATTGCAACATTGTAAACATAATGTTACAATTTTACATTAAAATTGCAACATTGTAAACATAATGTTACAATTTTACATTATGTTACAATTTAACATAATGTAAAATTGTAACATTGTAAACATAATGTTACAATTTTACATTATGTTACAATTTAAAATTGTAACATTATGTTTACAATGTTGCAATTTTAATGTAAAATTGTAACATTATGTTTACAATGTTACAATTTTACATTATGTTACAATTTAACATAATGTAAAATTGTAACATTATGTTTACAATGTTGCAATTTTACATTATGTTACTGTTAGAGTCGGACGGTGCCCCGACCGGTCGACCTGTGTGTGTGTTTGTTCTCCTCTCTCTCGCTCTGCTTTTTCTCCGGCTCCGCTGCGATTGTCACGCGGTCGCGTAGCAACGGAAGACCTCAGACCCGGAAGTGCTGCCGCTCTGAGCTGCCTCACCTGCGACCGATTTGTCGCCAGCTACTGCCAATTATCCACCATCGTTGGCAGGGCTGTTTAACGGTGTGGCTGAGTGACAGACAGCGCTGGAGTATTGCACCAAGCCTGGAAGCGAACGAGACAGAAGGGGAGACTTCACTGATTCTCTGGAGTTTTGTGGACACACGAGGGGAGACGGGGAGAGGAGCACTGAAGGGACTTGCACTGTGGATAACTGTGGATTGGTTTTGGCTTCACTGTAAATAAAGACACTGTTCAACTTAAACGAGAGGTCAGCGTCTGGGTTCGCTAACTCACCACCCTTAACAGTTACAATTTAACATAATGTAAAATTGTAACATTATGTTTACAATGTTACAATTTTACATTATGTTAAATTGTAACATAATGTAAAATTGTAACATTATTTTTACAATGTTGCAATTTAAAATTGTAACATTATTTTTACAATGTTACAATTTTACATTGTGTTAAATTGTAACATTATGTTTACAATGTTACAATTTTACATTGTGTTAAATTGTAACATAATGCTTAACAGATAATGGTTATCCTTTTTTATATCATACACAATTGTCTTTTTCACAGGTATTGATGGTAATTTGCAGTGGTTTAGTATTGATTGAAATACCTGTGAAGTCCTGTTGGTTTTTAATGATGATTTTATTGTTGCTTCAATATTATCCAAGGGTGCAAACGTGGTGGAAAATCAGAATCAGAATTTAACATTGATCCAACATCAGACCCTAACATTGTTTCAATATAGGACAGCGAACTGGATGAAAGTGACAGCGAGTACGAGAGGATCCCAGAGTCAGGCCTGAGGAACAGTTGTGTTGTGTGTGTGTGTGTGTGTGTGTGTGTGTGTGTGTGGTGTGTGTGGTGTGTGAGTGTGTGGTGTGTGTGAGTGTGAGTGTGCGTGCCCTCACAGAAGGAAGGTCACAGCAGGAGCTTTTTCAAACGCATTTCCAATCATTTTTTACAAGAAGTGTGGCTCATACAATGGTATAAATGTATTATTTGCGATACTTTATAAATATGAAACTCTAAAGATTTTGAGTTCATGCACATTGTGAAACAAGAATCTAAATATTTTGTGTCACAATGATTTCTATAAAAGCATGTTGTTTATGGGCATAATGTGACAAATCTTTTGCGGGCCCTATTAATGATCAATGGTAATTGAAGAGGAAGCTGAACCCAGGCTCTGGACATTTTCATGACAAGTGACAGCGCAGACATCTACTAATGAGAGAACATGTTTTATCATCATAAAGACTGTGATATGAAGCATCGTTAAAGTGTCACTTCAGTAATGTTGACTCGTGTTTTTAATAGATGACTTTAAAACACTAAACTCTAATTTCTGTGGTTTATTTTAAGTTTACAGAATATAACATGTGGTAAGACGATGAGTTTTACTTCTCACAGGTCGTGTTATGTGTATCTATTTATCATGTATGCTACTTTGCTCTGTGGACTGTAAAATGTTTCATTGTGTTCATGAAATAAACCAGACTTTCACCGTCTGCATCTTTTACTGTTTTTCTGCTTTTGTTCACTCCAAGTTTGACAAACCCACAGATATCCAGAGTTAACTTGCTAACAATGTGGAGCAGTCTCAGTGTATTTAGCTGCTTTTTCCCTAAACACAACCAACTGAGAGAAACGCTTGTAGTCCTCACTTTGGTCATTTTGAACACTGAAGGAGATTTGTTCCATAGACACCTTATACTAGTGTTTCCTGCACTTAATCCATCACTACTATGTTCTATTAAAATTCAGATTCCTTTTATAGTTTGCAGTGAAATTTGTTAAACCGTTGCTTAATGTGACAGAAGTACACGTCACTCTTTACTAACACATTTGTAGATAAGTTTATTGCTGAACCACACAACTAGCAGTCTCACACACTCTTTAGGGTTTTGAAGTTTTGTGTGTAATGGTTTAGTCTATCAAACCTTACCCTTTTCTCCCCAGTATCACAACAGTATGACTCCCAAAGTACGGATCAGTAAACAACCAATGATTCTAAAGCCAGAACAGAAAGATACGGTTGGAAGATGCATGATTGCGTTTTTATGATGCATAGTAAAACTATACCCCCTCTTCTTCTTCTCTGTGTTGTTGTTGTTCTTGTGTGTGTGTGTGTGTGTGTGTGTGTGTGTGTGTGTTTTGTTTGTTTGTTTTGTTTTTTTAAGGTCGGGTTTCTGAATCCAGTGAAGGTACGTCCACTGAGGATCTGCGCCTCACGCTCCGCATAAGAGAGGTGGAGACCCGAAACAGGCAGCTGGAGGTGCAGGCTATGCATCTCCGTATCAGGGCTCTTGAGCTTGAAAAGGGCTCAGCTGGTGTTTCCCCGACGTCATCAAGCACAAGTGCTTCTTCTTCTGCCAGCTTTGACATAAGTAAGCACATCAAGTTGGTTCCCCCGTTTCGTGAGTCTGAGGTAGACTCTTATTTTAGAGCATTCGAGCGCATAGCCGCTGCTTTGAAGTGGCCGAAGGAGTTTTGGTCCCTCTTACTTCAATGTAAGCTTGTGGGAAAAGCCCAGGAAGTGTGGTCAAGCCTGTCTATTGAGCAGAGTTTAGATTATGAAACTCTTAAGAAAACTGTGTTGCAGGCATATGAACTTGTCCCTGAAGCATATCGGCAGAAATTTAGGAATCTTAATAAAACTGCTAACCAGACTTTTGTTGAGTTTGCGCGAGAAAAGAATGTGTTATTTGAGAAATGGTGTTGTTCATGTAAAGTTAAAACCGTGGAAGAGTTGAAAACTCTTATTTTGCTGGAGGACTTTAAAAAATGTTTGCCAGAACGCATAGTGACCTATTTAAACGAGCAAAAGGTTTCATCTCTCACCAACGCAGCACTTTTGGCTGACGAGTTTGTTTTAACGCACAAAAGTGTGTTCTGTGCACAGAATTCGTTTCCGGAAATTTTCTCTGAACGAAAAAGGTCACCAAAAGCAGTGCGTAACAATATGCCTGCGTTTATTGCTAAATCAAACGGTCGCGAATGTTTTTATTGTCAGGACTCAGGACATTTAATTGCTGCGTGCCCGGTATTAAAGAGAAAAGAAGCGAGGGGCGCTAAATCTCCTGCAGGCGTGGGTTTGATTAAAACCGCTTGCTCGCCAAAGGTGCGCATGGAGGCTGAACAAAACCCGAAAACTGACAGCGACCCGCAGTTTCTACCATTTGTGTCACGCGGCTTTGTTTCGTTGACAGGTGAAGAAAATGATAAAGTGCCAGTCACAATCCTGAGAGATACGGGTGCGTATCACTCATTTTTACTAGAGTCTGTACTGCCTTTATCTGAGAAAACATCCTGTGGTTCCGACATACTAGTGTGGGGAATAAAAATGAGTGTGACCAAAGCCCCTCTGCATATGGTACACCTGCATTCGCCGTTAGTGTCGGGCTACGTTAAAGTCGCCGTGCGCCAGCGATTGCCAATTGAAGGAGTTTCCTTCATTCTGGGTAATGATCTAGCTGGTGGGCATGTTTTTCCCCCGCCAGAAGTCGTTGATGTTCCTGCCCTCGCTGCTGATTCAGGCTCACCCGCTTCAGAGGTGTTTCCTGCGTGCGCAATTACTCGTGCGCAGGCTCGTAAAATGGGTGAGATGGTGGACTTGTCGGGGTCGTTTATGGCAACGCTTGATGAAGACGACTCTTTTGTGTCACCCATTGAGTCTGTGAAAATATCAGCATGTGATGTTCCAGAAATGATTCCTGAAGACATTAATCAAAGCTTAAACATGTCCAGAGAAATGTCGATCAAAGCGCAGCAGGGTGACCCTTCACTGGTGCCTTGTTTTTCCTCTGTTGTGGACAGAGAGGCATCTAAAGCGCCAGTAAAATATTTCCTTGAGAACGGTGTGCTTTTGCGGTCTTGGTCTCCTGACTCGACTGATCTACACAGAGTAAATCAGGTACTGGTGCCAAAGGAATATAGACTCCAGATTCTCAGTCTCGCGCACGATGCCAGCTTAGCTGGACATCTTGGGGTCAAGAAGACGTATCACCGTGTATTACGTAACTTCTTTTGGCCTGGATTAAAATCGGATGTGGTGAAATATTGTCGCTCATGTCATACTTGCCAGGTAGTGGGAAAGCCAAATAAACCGATTCCACCAGCGCCTCTTCACCCTATTCCAGCGTTGGGTGAGCCATTTGAGAGGGTTCTGTTGGACTGTGTGGGCCCGTTGCCAAAATCGAAATCAGGCCACCAGTACATATTAACTGTAATGTGCGCTGCCACTCGCTTTCCAGAGGCAATCCCATTACGCACATTAAAGGCAAAGAACGTTGTGAAAGCCCTCACAAAATTCTTTTCAACTTTTGGGTTACCCAGAGTTGTTCAAACTGATCAGGGAACAAACTTTATGTCAAAGGTGTTTGCCCAGGTTTTGAAGGAGTTAAAATTAAACATCAAAGGTCCAGCCCTTATCACCCAGAGAGTCAAGGTGCACTGGAACGATTTCATCAAACCCTAAAAACCATGTTGCGCAAATACTGCCTTGAATCAGGTAAAGACTGGGAGGAGGGACTTCCACTTCTGCTTTTTGCTGTTAGAGAAGCCACCCAGGAATCCCTTGGATTTAGTCCGGCTGACTTAGTTTTTGGACACACTGTGCGCGGTCCCCTGCGACTGCTTAAAGAAAAGTGGTTATCAGAGTCGCATCAAGCCGAACATAATGTGTTAGATTACGTTTGCAGTTTTAGAGGGCGTCTTTTCCGGGCATGTCAGCTGGCCCGTGAAAATTTGGAACAAACCCAAGGCAACATGAAAGCCCGGTATGATAAAAGGACGGTGGTCCGACATTTTGCTCCTGGTGAAAAGGTTCTGGTGTTGCTTCCTTTAGTCGGGTCTAGCCTCCATGCTCAGTTTTCCGGTCCCTATGAGGTGGACAAAAAGATTAGTGACACTAGCTACGCAGTAAAAACTCCTGATCGAAGGAGAAAATTGAGGGTTTGCCACGTTAACATGCTTAAACGCTATGCTTCTAGAGAGGACGCGGCAGCTGAAAAAACCTCACCCATAGCGCCTGTCTCTGTGTGTTCGGCACCACCACTGTATGTTTTGCAAGATGATGACTTGATTGAGAAGAGCGGTTGTATGCCTGTTGCCCGTTTGCGAAACTCAGAAGTGTTAGGAAACTTAGAATCTTTTCTGTCGCATCTGTCAGGTTCCGCCCGCAAAGATATCAGTGATCTGATCGAAGCTAATTTGCTGATTTTCTCTGACCATCCCCGGCAAACGTCTGTGCTGTTTCATGATATTGTTGTGGAAGTTGATAAGCCAATAAAACAACACGCTTATAGAGTGAATCCAACCAAGCGGATTTTAATGCAACAGGAAGTAGAGTACCTGGTTAAACATGGGTTAGCTGAGCCCAGTAACAGTGCGTGGAGTTCGCCCTGCATTTTGGTGCCGAAACCTGATAACACCCCACGTTTCTGTACCGATTTCAGAAAGGTTAATGCAGTCACAAAACCAGATTCCTTTCCTCTTCCCAGAATGGAGGACTGCATTGATCGTGTCGGCTCAGCTACATTTGTCACTAAATTAGACCTGTTAAAAGGGTATTGGCAAGTTCCGTTAACCCCCAGAGCTTCTGAAGTCTCCGCTTTTGTAACTCCAGATCATTTCCTCCAATATACTGTAATGCCCTTCGGGTTGCGAAACGCACCTGCAACATTCCAGCGTCTAATGCAGAGGGTATTGTGTGGAGTGAAAAACTGTGAGGCATACTTGGATGACATTGTCGTTTATTCTCCAACATGGTCAGAACATCTAGAAACGCTCTCTCAGGTGTTCAGACGTTTTTGCGAATCTTCTCTCACATTAAACCTCTCTAAGTGTGAGTTTGGGAAAGCCACCATTACTTATTTGGGGAAACAGGTCGGACAGGGGCAAGTGCGCCCTGTGACTGCGAAAGTACAGGCCATTGTTGATTTTCCTGTCCCGCAGACAAAAAGAGCTCTGCGTCGCTTTTTAGGAATGGCTGGTTTTTATCGAGGGTTTTGCAGAAATTTCTCTGATGTGGTTAGTCCCCTAACTGATCTTGTTAGCCCTTTAAAGCCTTTTATTTGGTCTCCAGCATGTCAGGTGGCATTCGAGTCTGCCAAGGCATTGTTGTGCAGTGCACCAGTGCTAGCTGCGCCGAATTTTGAGCGCTCTTTTAAATTAGAAGTAGATGCCAGCGCGTGTGGTGCAGGCGCTGTTTTATTACAGGAAGATGGTCGTGGCGTAGATCATCCCGTCTGCTACTTTTCGAAAAGTTTAACAGACACCAGACCCATTATAGTACCATTGAAAAGGAGGCTCTTGCCTTACTACTTGCTTTACAGCACTTTGAGGTCTATGTAGGGTCAAGTGTTTTGCCCGTGCAGGTGTTTACCGACCACAACCCACTGGTGTTTCTTTCCCAAATGCGCAATTCCAACCAAAGACTTATGCGCTGGTCCTTGTTACTGCAAGATTTTAACTTGGAGATCAGTTACAAGAAAGGGAAAGAGAATGTGTTGGCTGATACTCTGTCTAGGGCACTTTCTCCTTGAATTAAACATTTTGGTGGTAATGTTAATTCTTGGGTAAGGGGGTGTTACGACTGGGATTGTAATCATATGCAAATTTGAGTGTGCAGGTGCTCCTCCGTGGTTGGTGCATCCAGGGTGGATGGCTCGCACCGATTGGCTGACGACCGGGAGGCAGCGGATGAGAAGAGACCACCAGGGACTGCCATTCATTCATCCTCGGCCCAACCCAACCGGCAGACCGTTCACTGTGTCACTGTTACTATGTTGGTTAATGTAAGAGCATGTAGGGGTGGACCGCCTTTTTGTTTGATCAGTTTTCTCCTGTTTCTGTTAGGTAGGGAGGAAAGTGATTGTCGTTTGGTTTAGTTCTTTTGAGTAGGTAAGTTGTGTTTATTCCTGAGATAGGCTATCTTTTGTTTGTTGTTTTGGCCTTGGGTTCACCCTGAAGTTATGATATGCTCCCTTCCTTTGTTTAACTGCACTCATTGTAAATAAATCACTGTCACAAATATTAAGTGTGTGACGTGCTGC
This sequence comes from Oreochromis niloticus, assembly GCF_001858045.2. NCBI lineage: Eukaryota > Metazoa > Chordata > Actinopteri > Cichliformes > Cichlidae > Oreochromis > Oreochromis niloticus. Next base: position 16,217 of record NW_020328589.1, read on the forward strand.
TTGGGGTTGGACGGGGATGGATCACCCTTTATGTTGTGGTCTGGCCGCGCCTAGACGGGCCATAACACTGAATCTTTGAGATGATTAAACTTAATCTAAGTCTGGTGTGACTTTTGAGAACATAAGGGTAATGGTGTTACTTTGTCTCTGTTAGAGCTCCCCTGCTGGTCAGGGTGGCAGCAAAAAAACATTTTTTGCAAGAGCTTTGTAAACACTGGCAATCCCACGTCTCCCAAACTGCCTACCACCTCATTTATTTCAAGCATCGGCTTATTAATTATCTCTCTGTTAGTCTCTACATCCTTCCTATATCCGTTATGTGACATTTGGAAATTATCCTACAGACAATCGCACCAGATCTCTTGTTTTTCTCTTTTCTTTTTGAAATTCAGCATATTCATGCAGGATAAGACCAACACTAAAAAGAGAAGATGAGAACCTGAAAGACATGTATTTCATGCTTCTAGATTATTTAATATTTTAGGGGTGGCTGCAGGAGGTAGAGCAGGTCACCTACACCTACAGACAACGATGAGACGGCCTATAGAGAGGAGGTGATGGCACTGTACGAGTGGTGCCTGGAAAATAACCTGACTCTCACATCAGCAAAACTAGAGAAATGATAGTGGACTACCGGAAACGACCAGTCAGGGAACACCAGCCCATCCACATCAACGGTGTCAAGGTCGAAAGGGTCAGCAGCTTCAAGTTCCTTGGAGTCAACATCACTGAGGACTTCTCCTGGACCCTCCACACAGACACTGCTATCAGGAAAGCTCACCAGCAGCTTTACTTCCTGAGGAGGCTGAGGAAGTTTAGCATGAACGCCAACATCACCTCAAATTTTTACAGGTGTGCAATTGAGAGCTTGCTGACGAGCTGCATCACAGTTTTGGTACGGAAGCTGCTCTGCCAGCAGCCGTAAATCACTACAGAGGGTGGTGAAGGCAGCAGAGCACATCACTGGCACGAGGCTTCCTGCCATTCAGGACATTTATCTCCAGCGAATCCTCCGTAAAGCACACAGCATCATCAAGGACCACAGCCACCCAGCACATCAGCTCTTCTCCTTGTTACCATCTGGCAGACGTTACAGGAGTCTGTCTGCTCGGACTACAAGACTTAAAACAGTTTTTACCACCAAGCCATACGACACCTCAACCACAACACTTAACACACACAACACAGCACTCAGAAGCTACCCTGCAGCTTCACAAGTACTCTGTTTAATCTGCACTGGTCACTTCACTTTATTGTTATTGATATTTATATTTAAAAAGTGCAATACTGTAATTTTCTGCTGCTCATTCCTGTGCAATATCCCATCTGCCCTCCCGTCATATTTCTTTTCAAGATTTTCTTATTTAATCACTAGTGTACATATATTTATATTTATATTTATAGATACATATATATTTAGTCATCTTTTCTCTTTTACCATGTCTCTCTAATATTTTGCTCTTTACTATTTTTTTATTTTATTTATTTTATTATATTTGTTATATTTTCTCCTACTGTATCATGCTGCTGAGTGACTGCTGCTCGTCAAACACATTTCATTGCAATGTTGACCCTGTGCTAACTTGGATATGACAAATAAAACTGAAAACTGGGAATCCCCGGCAGCCTACGTCTATTGCAGCATAACTAAGGGAGGATTCAGGGTCACCTGGTCCAGCCCTAACTATATGCTTTAGCAAAAAGGAAAGTTTTAAGCCTAATCTTGAAAGTAGAGATAGTGTCTGTCTCCCGAATCCAAACTGGAAGCTGGTTCCACAGAAGAGGGGCCTGAAAACTGAAGGCTCTCCCTCCCATTCTACTTTTAAATACTCTAGGAACAGCAAGTAGGCCTGCAGAGCGAGAGCGAAGTGCTCTAATAGGGTGATATGGCACTACAAGGTCATTAAGATAAGATGGGGCCTGATTATTAAGACCTTGTATGTGAGGAGCAGGATTTTGAATTCAATTCTGGATTTAACAGGAAGCCAATGAAGGGAGCCAAAACAGGAGAAATATGCTCTCTCTTTCTAGTCCCTGTCAGGACTCTTGCTGCAGCATTTGGATCAGCTGAAGGCTTTTCAGCGAGTTTTTAGGACATCCTGATAATAAGAATTACAGTAGTCCAGCCTGGAAGTAATAATGCATGAACTAGTTTTTCAGCGTCACTCTGAGACAGGATATTTCTAATTTTAAAGATATTGCGCAATGGAAGAAGAAGTCCTACATATTTGTTTAATATGTGCGTTGAAGGACATGTCTGGTCAAAAATGACTCCAAGGTTCCTCACAGCATTACTGAAGGCCAAGGTATGCCATCCAGAGTAAGAATCTGGTTAGATACCATATTTCTAAGATTTTCAGGGCCAAGTATAATAACTTCAGTTTTATCTGAATTAAGAAGCAGAAAGTTAGCGGCCATCCAGGTCTTTATGTCTTTAAGGCATTCCTGCAGTTTAACTAATTGGTGTGTGTTACCCGGCTTCATGGACAGATAGAGCTGCGTGTCATCTGCATAGCAGTGAAAATTTATGCTATGTCTTCTAATGATGCTGCCTAGGGGAAGCATGTATAATGTAATGAATTGGTCCTAGCACCGAACCCTGTGGAACACCATAATTGACCTTAGTGTGTGAAGAGGACTCTCATTTACTTGAACAAATTGGAGTCTATTAGACAGATATGATACAAACCACTGCAGCACAGTACCTGTAATACCTACAGCATGTTCTAATCGCTCTAATAGGATATTATGGTCAACAGTATCAAACGCAGCACTAAGGTCTAGCAGGACAAGCACAGAGATGAGTCCACTGTCAGAGGCCATAAGAAGATCATTTGTAACCTTCACTAAAGCTGTTTCTGTGCTGTGATGAGCTCTGAAACCTGACTGAAACTCTTCAGATAAGCCATTCCTCTGCAGATGACCTGTTAGCTGTTTGACAACTACTCCAACACTTCCAGTGTTAAGAGCCCAGACCCATTTTTTACCGTCATAAAACCATGGGACAGTCAATTCTGAAACATTAACAGAAAGTGTCCTCATGTGTAAAGGGGCAGTGACACCTGTGTCACTGTGGGTGCTTAATATATACATTTTAAATTGTTATTGATCCCTTTACCCCGAATCCTAAAGTATATATTTATTTCTTACTCTTCTTATATTTGTTGTTTGTTACTTGCACTGCTGTAACTGGAGCCTCGTCGTCTCGTCTCTCTACATACTGGACTGTATGTAGCGGAGATGACAATAAAGTTTACTTTGACTTCAGCAGCGCGCAGGCGCACCGAGAGCTCTCGCGCTCACTTTTCAGGTATAGAATTTCGAAAAAACATCAGTGCAATTATAAGTCTGTATCATGATGTCTGGTGTTTTCGTGTTGTTGGTTTGTTTTAATTTGTTTATTTTGCGAGTTGGTTATTAGATGCTGCTCCAGTCAGCCAGAGAATCCCCGCCGCCCCGCCCTCTCCTCCCTGTGCTGCAAGAAGCAGGCGCACCTCGCAAACGGAGGCGCCCTTACTCCCAGCAAATGGGCGATAGAAACCGATCGGTGCCTATGCCATTCCCAATATGCGCTGGCTGATGTCGGGGCAGCATGAGTATGAGCAATTATTTATTATTATTTGCCGATGCCGTGATGCCGCCCCCACCAGGATGCAGCCCCGGTCACTGCCCGTGTCGCCCGTATCTAAACCGTACTGATGTAACATTGTAAATAAATGTACATTTTACATTATTAAATTGTAACATAAGTAAATTGCAACATTGTAAACATAATGTTACAATTTTACATTAAATTGCAACATTGTAAACATAATGTTACAATTTACATTAGTTACAATTTAACATAATGTAAATTGTAAATAAACAATTTCATTTTATGTTACAATTAAAATTGTAACATTATTTACAATGTTGCAATTTAATGTAAAATGTAACATTATTTACAATTAATTACATATGTTACAATTAACATAATGTAAAATTGTAACATTAGTTACAAGTGCAATTTTACATTATGTACTGTAGAGTCGACGTGCCCCGACCGTCGACCTGTGTGTGTGTTCCCCTCTCCGTCTGCTTTCTCCGGCTCCGCTGCGATTGCACGCGGTCGCGAGCAACGGAAGACCTCAGACCCGGAAGTGCTGCCGCTCGAGCGCCTCACCTGCGACCGATTGTCGCCAGCTACTGCCAATTATCCACCATCGTTGGCAGGGCGTTAACGGGTGGCTGAGTGACAGACAGCGCTGAGTATGCACCAAGCTGGAAGCGAACGAGACAGAAGGGGAGACTCACTGATTCTCTGGAGTTTTGTGGACACACGAGGGAGACGGGAGAGGAGCACTGAAGGGACTTGCACTGTGGATAACTGTGGATGGTTTGGCTCACTGTAAATAAAGACACTGTTCAACTTAAACGAGAGGTCAGCGTCTGGGTTCGCTAACTCACCACCCTTAACAGTTACAATTTAACATAATGTAAAATTGTAACATTATGTTTACAATGTTACAATTTTACATTATGTTAAATTGTAACATAATGTAAAATTGTAACATTATTTTTACAATGTTGCAATTTAAAATTGTAACATTATTTTTACAATGTTACAATTTACATTGTGTTAAATTGTAACATTATGTTTACAATGTTACAATTTTACATTGTGTTAAATTGTAACATAATGCTTAACAGATAATGGTTATCCTTTTTTTATATCATACACAATTGTCTTTTTCACAGTATTGATGGTAATTTGCAGTGGTTTAGTATTGATTGAAATACCTGTGAAGTCCTGTTGGTTTTTAATGATGATTTTATTGTTGCT
>NW_020328590.1:0-18760 GCF_001858045.2 Oreochromis niloticus
TTACAATTTAACATAATGTAAAATTGTAACATTATGTTTACAATGTTACAATTTTACATTATGTTAAATTGTAACATAATGTAAAATTGTAACATTATTTTTACAATGTTGCAATTTAAAATTGTAACATTATTTTTACAATGTTACAATTTTACATTGTGTTAAATTGTAACATTATGTTTACAATGTTACAATTTTACATTGTGTTAAATTGTAACATAATGCTTAACAGATAATGGTTATCCTTTTTTATATCATACACAATTGTCTTTTTCACAGGTATTGATGGTAATTTGCAGTGGTTTAGTATTGATTGAAATACCTGTGAAGTCCTGTTGGTTTTTAATGATGATTTTATTGTTGCTTCAATATTATCCAAGGGTGCAAACGTGGTGGAAAATCAGAATCAGAATTTAACATTGATCCAACATCAGACCCTAACATTGTTTCAATACAGGACAGCGAACTGGATGAAAGTGACAGCGAGTACGAGAGGATCCCAGAGTCAGGCCTGAGGAACAGTTGTGTTTGTGTGTGTGTGTGTGTGTGTGTGTGTGTGTGTGCGTGTGTGAGTGAGTGTGTGAGTGTGTGTGAGTGTGAGTGTGCGTGCCCTCACAGAAGGAAGGTCACAGCAGGAGCTTTTTCAAACGCATTTCCAATCATTTTTTTACAAGAAGTGTGGCTCATACAATGGTATAAATGTATTATTTGCGATACTTTATAAATATGAAACTCTAAAGATTTTGAGTTCATGCACATTGTGAAACAAGAATCTAAATATTTTGTGTCACAATGATTTCTATAAAAGCATGTTGTTTATGGGCATAATGTGACAAATCTTTTGCGGGCCCTATTAATGATCAATGGTAATTGAAGAGGAAGCTGAACCCAGGCTCTGGACATTTCATGACAAGTGACAGCGCAGACATCTACTAATGAGAGAACATGTTTTATCATCATAAAGACTGTGATATGAAGCATCGTTAAAGTGTCACTTCAGTAATGTTGACTCGTGTTTTTAATAGATGACTTTAAAACACTAAACTCTAATTTCTGTGGTTTATTTTAAGTTTACAGAATATAACATGTGGTAAGACGATGAGTTTTACTTCTCACAGGTCGTGTTATGTGTATCTATTTATCATGTATGCTACTTGCTCTGTGGACTGTAAAATGTTTCATTGTGTTCATGAAATAAACCAGACTTTCACCGTCTGCATCTTTTACTGTTTTTCTGCTTTTGTTCACTCCAAGTTTGACAAACCCACAGATATCCAGAGTTAACTGCTAACAATGTGGAGCAGTCTCAGTGTATTTAGCTGCTTTTTCCCTAAACACAACCAACTGAGAGAAACGCTTGTAGTCCTCACTTTGGTCATTTGAACACTGAAGGAGATTTGTTCCATAGACACCTTATACTAGTGTTTCCTGCACTTAATCCATCACTACTATGTTCTATTAAAATTCAGATTCCTTTTATAGTTTGCAGTGAAATTTGTTAAACCGTTGCTTAATGTGACAGCAGTACACGTCACTCTTTACTAACACATTTGTAGATAAGTTTATTGCTGAACCACACAACTAGCAGTCTCACACACTCTTTAGGGTTTTGAAGTTTTGTGTGTAATGGTTTAGTCTATCAAACCTTACCCTTTTCTCCCCAGTATCACAACAGTATGACTCCCAAAGTACGGATCAGTAAACAACCAATGATTCTAAAGCCAGAACAGAAAGATACGGTTGGAAGATGCATGATTGCGTTTTTATGATGCATAGTAAAACTATACCCCTCTTCTTCTTCTCTGTGTTGTTGTTGTTCTTGTGTGTGTGTGTGTGGTGTGTGTGTGTTTTGTTTGTTTGTTTTGTTTTTTTTAAGGTCGGGTTTCTGAATCCAGTGAAGGTACGTCCACTGAGGATCTGCGCCTCACGCTCCGCATAAGAGAGGTGGAGACCCGAAACAGGCAGCTGGAGGTGCAGGCTATGCATCTCCGTATCAGGGCTCTTGAGCTTGAAAAGGGCTCAGCTGGTGTTTCCCCGACGTCATCAAGCACAAGTGCTTCTTCTTCTGCCAGCTTTGACATAAGTAAGCACATCAAGTTGGTTCCCCGTTTCGTGAGTCTGAGGTAGACTCTTATTTTAGAGCATTCGAGCGCATAGCCGCTGCTTTGAAGTGGCCGAAGGAGTTTTGGTCTCTCTTACTTCAATGTAAGCTTGTGGGAAAAGCCCAGGAAGTGTGGTCAAGCCTGTCTATTGAGCAGAGTTTAGATTATGAAACTCTTAAGAAAACTGTGTTGCAGGCATATGAACTTGTCCCTGAAGCATATCGGCAGAAATTTAGGAATCTTAATAAAACTGCTAACCAGACTTTTGTTGAGTTTGCGCGAGAAAAGAATGTGTTATTTGAGAAATGGTGTTGTTCAAGTAAAGTTAAAACCGTGGAAGAGTTGAAAACTCTTATTTTGCTGGAGGACTTTAAAAATGTTTGCCAGAACGCATAGTGACCTATTTAAACGAGCAAAAGGTTTCATCTCTCACCAACGCAGCACTTTGGCTGACGAGTTTGTTTTAACGCACAAAAGTGTGTTCTGTGCACAGAATTCGTTTCCGGAAATTTTCTCTGAACGAAAAAGGTCACCAAAAGCAGTGCGTAACAATATGCCTGCGTTTATTGCTAAATCAAACGGTCGCGAATGTTTTTATTGTCAGGACTCAGGACATTTAATTGCTGCGTGCCCGGTATTAAAGAGAAAAGAAGCGAGGGGCGCTAAATCTCCTGCAGGCGTGGGTTTGATTAAAACCGCTTGCTCGCCAAAGGTGCGCATGGAGGCTGAACAAAACCCGAAAACTGACAGCGACCCGCAGTTTCTACCATTTGTGTCACGCGGCTTTGTTTCGTTGACAGGTGAAGAAAATGATAAAGTGCCAGTCACAATCCTGAGAGATACGGGTGCGTATCACTCATTTTTACTAGAGTCTGTACTGCCTTTATCTGAGAAAACATCCTGTGGTTCCGACATACTAGTGTGGGGAATAAAAATGAGTGTGACCAAAGCCCCTCTGCATATGGTACACCTGCATTCGCCGTTAGTGTCGGGCTACGTTAAAGTCGCCGTGCGCCAGCGATTGCCAATTGAAGGAGTTTCCTTCATTCTGGGTAATGATCTAGCTGGTGGGCATGTTTTTCCCCCGCCAGAAGTCGTTGATGTTCCTGCCCTCGCTGCTGATTCAGGCTCACCCGCTTCAGAGGTGTTTCCTGCGTGCGCAATTACTCGTGCGCAGGCTCGTAAAATGGGTGAGATGGTGGACTTGTCGGGGTCGTTTATGGCAACGCTTGATGAAGACGACTCTTTTGTGTCACCCATTGAGTCTGTGAAAATATCAGCATGTGATGTTCCAGAAATGATTCCTGAAGACATTAATCAAAGCTTAAACATGTCCAGAGAAATGTTGATCAAAGCGCAGCAGGGTGACCCTTCACTGGTGCCTTGTTTTTCCTCTGTTGTGGACAGAGAGGCATCTAAAGCGCCAGTAAAATATTTCCTTGAGAACGGTGTGCTTTTGCGGTCTTGGTCTCCTGACTCGACTGATCTACACAGAGTAAATCAGGTACTGGTGCCAAAGGAATATAGACTCCAGATTCTCAGTCTCGCGCACGATGCCAGCTTAGCTGGACATCTTGGGGTCAAGAAGACGTATCACCGTGTATTACGTAACTTCTTTTGGCCTGGATTAAAATCGGATGTGGTGAAATATTGTCGCTCATGTCATACTTGCCAGGTAGTGGGAAAGCCAAATAAACCGATTCCACCAGCGCCTCTTCACCCTATTCCAGCGTTGGGTGAGCCATTTGAGAGGGTTCTGTTGGACTGTGTGGGCCCGTTGCCAAAATCGAAATCAGGCCACCAGTACATATTAACTGTAATGTGCGCTGCCACTCGCTTTCCAGAGGCAATCCCATTACGCACATTAAAGGCAAAGAACGTTGTGAAAGCCCTCACAAAATTCTTTTCAACTTTTGGGTTACCCAGAGTTGTTCAAACTGATCAGGGAACAAACTTTATGTCAAAGGTGTTTGCCCAGGTTTTGAAGGAGTTAAAAATTAAACATCAAAGGTCCAGCCCTTATCACCCAGAGAGTCAAGGTGCACTGGAACGATTTCATCAAACCCTAAAAACCATGTTGCGCAAATACTGCCTTGAATCAGGTAAAGACTGGGAGGAGGGACTTCCACTTCTGCTTTTTGCTGTTAGAGAAGCCACCCAGGAATCCCTTGGATTTAGTCCGGCTGACTTAGTTTTTGGACACACTGTGCGCGGTCCCCTGCGACTGCTTAAAGAAAAGTGGTTATCAGAGTCGCATCAAGCCGAACATAATGTGTTAGATTACGTTTGCAGTTTTAGAGGGCGTCTTTTCCGGGCATGTCAGCTGGCCCGTGAAAATTTGGAACAAACCCAAGGCAACATGAAAGCCCGGTATGATAAAAGGACGGTGGTCCGACATTTTGCTCCTGGTGAAAAGGTTCTGGTGTTGCTTCCTTTAGTCGGGTCTAGCCTCCATGCTCAGTTTTCCGGTCCCTATGAGGTGGACAAAAAGATTAGTGACACTAGCTACGCAGTAAAAACTCCTGATCGAAGGAGAAAATTGAGGGTTTGCCACGTTAACATGCTTAAACGCTATGCTTCTAGAGAGGACGCGGCAGCTGAAAAAACCTCACCCATAGCGCCTGTCTCTGTGTGTTCGGCACCACCACTGTATGTTTTGCAAGATGATGACTTGATTGAGAAGAGCGGTTGTATGCCTGTTGCCCGTTTGCGAAACTCAGAAGTGTTAGGAAACTTAGAATCTTTTCTGTCGCATCTGTCAGGTTCCGCCCGCAAAGATATCAGTGATCTGATCGAAGCTAATTTGCTGATTTTCTCTGACCATCCCCGGCAAACGTCTGTGCTGTTTCATGATATTGTTGTGGAAGTTGATAAGCCAATAAAACAACACGCTTATAGAGTGAATCCAACCAAGCGGATTTTAATGCAACAGGAAGTAGAGTACCTGGTTAAACATGGGTTAGCTGAGCCCAGTAACAGTGCGTGGAGTTCGCCCTGCATTTTGGTGCCGAAACCTGATAACACCCCACGTTTCTGTACCGATTTCAGAAAGGTTAATGCAGTCACAAAACCAGATTCCTTTCCTCTTCCCAGAATGGAGGACTGCATTGATCGTGTCGGCTCAGCTACATTTGTCACTAAATTAGACCTGTTAAAAGGGTATTGGCAAGTTCCGTTAACCCCCAGAGCTTCTGAAGTCTCCGCTTTTGTAACTCCAGATCATTTCCTCCAATATACTGTAATGCCCTTCGGGTTGCGAAACGCACCTGCAACATTCCAGCGTCTAATGCAGAGGGTATTGTGTGGAGTGAAAAACTGTGAGGCATACTTGGATGACATTGTCGTTTATTCTCCAACATGGTCAGAACATCTAGAAACGCTCTCTCAGGTGTTCAGACGTTTTTGCGAATCTTGTCTCACATTAAACCTCTCTAAGTGTGAGTTTGGGAAAGCCACCATTACTTATTTGGGGAAACAGGTCGGACAGGGGCAAGTGCGCCCTGTGACTGCGAAAGTACAGGCCATTGTTGATTTTCCTGTCCCGCAGACAAAAAGAGCTCTGCGTCGCTTTTTAGGAATGGCTGGTTTTTATCGAGGGTTTTGCAGAAATTTCTCTGATGTGGTTAGTCCCCTAACTGATCTTGTTAGCCCTTTAAAGCCTTTTATTTGGTCTCCAGCATGTCAGGTGGCATTCGAGTCTGCCAAGGCATTGTTGTGCAGTGCACCAGTGCTAGCTGCGCCGAATTTTGAGCGCTCTTTTAAATTAGAAGTAGATGCCAGCGCGTGTGGTGCAGGCGCTGTTTTATTACAGGAAGATGGTCGTGGCGTAGATCATCCCGTCTGCTACTTTTCGAAAAAGTTTAACAGACACCAGACCCATTATAGTACCATTGAAAAGGAGGCTCTTGCCTTACTACTTGCTTTACAGCACTTTGAGGTCTATGTAGGGTCAAGTGTTTTGCCCGTGCAGGTGTTTACCGACCACAACCCACTGGTGTTTCTTTCCCAAATGCGCAATTCCAACCAAAGACTTATGCGCTGGTCCTTGTTACTGCAAGATTTTAACTTGGAGATCAGTTACAAGAAAGGGAAAGAGAATGTGTTGGCTGATACTCTGTCTAGGGCACTTTCTCCTTGAATTAAACATTTTGGTGGTAATGTTAATTCTTGGGTAAGGGGGTGTTACGACTGGGATTGTAATCATATGCAAATTTGAGTGTGCAGGTGCTCCTCCGTGGTTGGTGCATCCAGGGTGGATGGCTCGCACCGATTGGCTGACGACCGGGAGGCAGCGGATGAGAAGAGACCACCAGGGACTGCCATTCATTCATCCTCGGCCCAACCCAACCGGCAGACCGTTCACTGTGTCACTGTTACTATGTTGGTTAATGTAAGAGCATGTAGGGGTGGACCGCCTTTTTGTTTGATCAGTTTTCTCCTGTTTCTGTTAGGTAGGGAGGAAAGTGATTGTCGTTTGGTTTAGTTCTTTTGAGTAGGTAAGTTGTGTTTATTCCTGAGATAGGCTATCTTTTGTTTGTTGTTTTGGCCTTGGGTTCACCCTGAAGTTATGATATGCTCCCTTCCTTTGTTTAACTGCACTCATTGTAAATAAATCACTGTCACAAAATATTAAGTGTGTGACGTGCTGCTTGGGGTTGGACGGGGATGGATCACCCTTTATGTTGTGGTCTGGCCGCGCCTAGACGGGCCATAACACTGAATCTTTGAGATGATTAAACTTAATCTAAGTCTGGTGTGACTTTTGAGAACATAAGGGTAATGGTGTTACTTTGTCTCTGTTAGAGCTCCCCCTGCTGGTCAGGGTGGCAGCAAAAAAAACATTTTTTGCAAGAGCTTTGTAAACACTGGCAATCCCACGTCTCCCAAACTGCCTACCACCTCATTTATTTCAAGCATCGGCTTATTAATTATCTCTCTGTTAGTCTCTACATCCTTCCTATATCCGTTATGTGACATTTGGAAATTATCCTACAGACAATCGCACCAGATCTCTTGTTTTTTCTCTTTACTTTTTGAAATTCAGCATATTCATGCAGGATAAGACCAACACTAAAAAGAGAAGATGAGAACCTGAAAGACATGTATTTCATGCTTCTAGATTATTTAATATTTTAGGGGTGGCTGCAGGAGGTAGAGCAGGTCACCTACACCTACAGACAACGATGAGACGGCCTATAGAGAGGAGGTGATGGCACTGTACGAGTGGTGCCTGGAAAATAACCTGACTCTCAACATCAGCAAAACTAGAGAAATGATAGTGGACTACCGGAAACGACCAGTCAGGGAACACCAGCCCATCCACATCAACGGTGTCAAGGTCGAAAGGGTCAGCAGCTTCAAGTTCCTTGGAGTCAACATCACTGAGGACTTCTCCTGGACCCTCCACACAGACACTGCTATCAGGAAAGCTCACCAGCAGCTTTACTTCCTGAGGAGGCTGAGGAAGTTTAGCATGAACGCCAACATCACCTCAAATTTTTACAGGTGTGCAATTGAGAGCTTGCTGACGAGCTGCATCACAGTTTTGGTACGGAAGCTGCTCTGCCAGCAGCCGTAAATCACTACAGAGGGTGGTGAAGGCAGCAGAGCACATCACTGGCACGAGGCTTCCTGCCATTCAGGACATTTATCTCCAGCGAATCCTCCGTAAAGCACACAGCATCATCAAGGACCACAGCCACCCAGCACATCAGCTCTTCTCCTTGTTACCATCTGGCAGACGTTACAGGAGTCTGTCTGCTCGGACTACAAGACTTAAAAACAGTTTTTACCACCAAGCCATACGACACCTCAACCACAACACTTAAACACACACAACACAGCACTCAGAAGCTACCCTGCAGCTTCACAAGTACTCTGTTTAATCTGCACTGGTCACTTCACTTTATTGTTATTGATATTTATATTTAAAAAGTGCAATACTGTAATTTTCTGCTGCTCATTCCTGTGCAATATCCCATCTGCCCTCCCGTCATATTTCTTTTCAAGATTTTCTTATTTAATCACTAGTGTACATATATTTATATTATATTTATAGATACATATATATTTAGTCATCTTTTCTCTTTTACCATGTCTCTCTAATATTTTGCTCTTTACTATTTTTTTTTTATTTTATTTTATTTTATTATATTTTGTTATATTTTCTCCTACTGTATCATGCTGCTGAGTGACTGCTGCTCGTCAAACACATTTCATTGCAATGTTGACCCTGTGCTAACTTGGATATGACAAATAAAACTGAAAACTGGGAATCCCCGGCAGCCTACGTCTATTGCAGCATAACTAAGGGAGGATTCAGGGTCACCTGGTCCAGCCCTAACTATATGCTTTAGCAAAAAGGAAAGTTTTAAGCCTAATCTTGAAAGTAGAGATAGTGTCTGTCTCCCGAATCCAAACTGGAAGCTGGTTCCACAGAAGAGGGGCCTGAAAACTGAAGGCTCTCCCTCCCATTCTACTTTTAAATACTCTAGGAACAGCAAGTAGGCCTGCAGAGCGAGAGCGAAGTGCTCTAATAGGGTGATATGGCACTACAAGGTCATTAAGATAAGATGGGGCCTGATTATTTAAGACCTTGTATGTGAGGAGCAGGATTTTGAATTCAATTCTGGATTTAACAGGAAGCCAATGAAGGGAGGCCAAAACAGGAGAAATATGCTCTCTCTTTCTAGTCCCTGTCAGGACTCTTGCTGCAGCATTTTGGATCAGCTGAAGGCTTTTCAGCGAGTTTTTAGGACATCCTGATAATAAAGAATTACAGTAGTCCAGCCTGGAAGTAATAAATGCATGAACTAGTTTTTCAGCGTCACTCTGAGACAGGATATTTCTAATTTTAAAGATATTGCGCAAATGGAAGAAAGAAGTCCTACATATTTGTTTAATATGTGCGTTGAAGGACATGTCCTGGTCAAAAATGACTCCAAGGTTCCTCACAGCATTACTGAAGGCCAAGGTAATGCCATCCAGAGTAAGAATCTGGTTAGATACCATATTTCTAAGATTTTCAGGGCCAAGTATAATAACTTCAGTTTTATCTGAATTAAGAAGCAGAAAGTTAGCGGCCATCCAGGTCTTTATGTCTTTAAGGCATTCCTGCAGTTTAACTAATTGGTGTGTGTTACCCGGCTTCATGGACAGATAGAGCTGCGTGTCATCTGCATAGCAGTGAAAATTTATGCTATGTCTTCTAATGATGCTGCCTAGGGGAAGCATGTATAATGTAAATGGAATTGGTCCTAGCACCGAACCCTGTGGAACACCATAATTGACCTTAGTGTGTGAAGAGGACTCTCCATTTACTTGAACAAATTGGAGTCTATTAGACAGATATGATACAAACCACTGCAGCACAGTACCTGTAATACCTACAGCATGTTCTAATCGCTCTAATAGGATATTATGGTCAACAGTATCAAACGCAGCACTAAGGTCTAGCAGGACAAGCACAGAGATGAGTCCACTGTCAGAGGCCATAAGAAGATCATTTGTAACCTTCACTAAAGCTGTTTCTGTGCTGTGATGAGCTCTGAAACCTGACTGAAACTCTTCAGATAAGCCATTCCTCTGCAGATGACCTGTTAGCTGTTTGACAACTACTCCAACACTTCCAGTGTTAAGAGCCCAGACCCATTTTTTACCGTCATAAAAACCATGGGACAGTCAATTCTGAAACATTAACAGAAAGTGTCCTCAATGTGTAAAGGGGCAGTGACACCTGTGTCACTGTGGGTGCTTAATATATACATTTTAAATTGTTATTGATCCCTTTACCCCGAATCCTAAAGTATATATTTATTTTCTTACTCTTCTTATATTTGTTGTTTGTTTACTTGCACTGCTGTAACTGGAGCCTCGTCGTCTCGTCTCTCTACATACTGGACTGTATGTAGCGGAGATGACAATAAAGTTTACTTTGACTTCAGCAGCGCGCAGGCGCACCGAGAGCTCTCGCGCTCACTTTTCAGGTATAGAATTTCGAAAAAACATCAGTGCAAATTATAAGTCTGTATCATGATGTCTGGTGTTTTCGTGTTGTTGGTTTGTTTTAATTTTGTTTATTTTGCGAGTTGGTTATTAGATGCTGCTCCAGTCAGCCAGAGAATCCCCCGCCGCCCCGCCCTCTCCTCCCTGTGCTGCAAGAAGCAGGCGCACCTCGCAAACGGAGGGCGCCCTTACTCCCAGCAAATGGGCGATAGAAAACCGATCGGTGCCTATGCCATTCCCAATATGCGCTGGCTGATGTCGGGGCAGCATGAGTATGAGCAATTTATTTATTTATTTATTTTGCCGATGCCCGTGATGCCGCCCCCCACCAGGATGCAGCCCGGTCAACTGCCCGTGTCGCCCGTATCTAAAACCGCTACTGATTGTAACATTGTAAATATAATGTTACAATTTTACATTATGTTAAATTGTAACATAATGTAAAATTGCAACATTGTAAACATAATGTTACAATTTTACATTAAAATTGCAACATTGTAAACATAATGTTACAATTTTACATTATGTTACAATTTAACATAATGTAAAATTGTAACATTGTAAACATAATGTTACAATTTTACATTATGTTACAATTTAAAATTGTAACATTATGTTTACAATGTTGCAATTTTAATGTAAAATTGTAACATTATGTTTACAATGTTACAATTTTACATTATGTTACAATTTAACATAATGTAAAATTGTAACATTATGTTTACAATGTTGCAATTTTACATTATGTTACTGTTAGAGTCGGACGGTGCCCCGACCGGTCGACCTGTGTGTGTGTTTGTTCTCCTCTCTCTCGCTCTGCTTTTTCTCCGGCTCCGCTGCGATTGTCACGCGGTCGCGTAGCAACGGAAGACCTCAGACCCGGAAGTGCTGCCGCTCTGAGCTGCCTCACCTGCGACCGATTTGTCGCCAGCTACTGCCAATTATCCACCATCGTTGGCAGGGCTGTTTAACGGTGTGGCTGAGTGACAGACAGCGCTGGAGTATTGCACCAAGCCTGGAAGCGAACGAGACAGAAGGGGAGACTTCACTGATTCTCTGGAGTTTTGTGGACACACGAGGGGAGACGGGGAGAGGAGCACTGAAGGGACTTGCACTGTGGATAACTGTGGATTGGTTTTGGCTTCACTGTAAATAAAGACACTGTTCAACTTAAACGAGAGGTCAGCGTCTGGGTTCGCTAACTCACCACCCTTAACAGTTACAATTTAACATAATGTAAAATTGTAACATTATGTTTACAATGTTACAATTTTACATTATGTTAAATTGTAACATAATGTAAAATTGTAACATTATTTTTACAATGTTGCAATTTAAAATTGTAACATTATTTTTACAATGTTACAATTTTACATTGTGTTAAATTGTAACATTATGTTTACAATGTTACAATTTTACATTGTGTTAAATTGTAACATAATGCTTAACAGATAATGGTTATCCTTTTTTTATATCATACACAATTGTCTTTTTCACAGGTATTGATGGTAATTTGCAGTGGTTTAGTATTGATTGAAATACCTGTGAAGTCCTGTTGGTTTTTAATGATGATTTTATTGTTGCTTCAATATTATCCAAGGGTGCAAACGTGGTGGAAAATCAGAATCAGAATTTAACATTGATCCAACATCAGACCCTAACATTGTTTCAATACAGGACAGCGAACTGGATGAAAGTGACAGCGAGTACGAGAGGATCCCAGAGTCAGGCCTGAGGAACAGTTGTGTTTGTGTGTGTGTGTGTGTGTGTGTGTGTGTGTGTGTGCGTGTGTGAGTGAGTGTGTGAGTGTGTGTGAGTGTGAGTGTGCGTGCCCTCACAGAAGGAAGGTCACAGCAGGAGCTTTTTCAAACGCATTTCCAATCATTTTTTTACAAGAAGTGTGGCTCATACAATGGTATAAATGTATTATTTGCGATACTTTATAAATATGAAACTCTAAAGATTTTGAGTTCATGCACATTGTGAAACAAGAATCTAAATATTTTGTGTCACAATGATTTCTATAAAAGCATGTTGTTTATGGGCATAATGTGACAAATCTTTTGCGGGCCCTATTAATGATCAATGGTAATTGAAGAGGAAGCTGAACCCAGGCTCTGGACATTTTCATGACAAGTGACAGCGCAGACATCTACTAATGAGAGAACATGTTTTATCATCATAAAGACTGTGATATGAAGCATCGTTAAAGTGTCACTTCAGTAATGTTGACTCGTGTTTTAATAGATGACTTTAAAACACTAAACTCTAATTTCTGTGGTTTATTTAAGTTTACAGAATATAACATGTGGTAAGACGATGAGTTTTACTTCTCACAGGTCGTGTTATGTGTATCTATTTATCATGTATGCTACTTTGCTCTGTGGACTGTAAAATGTTTCATTGTGTTCATGAAATAAACCAGACTTTCACCGTCTGCATCTTTTACTGTTTTTCTGCTTTTGTTCACTCCAAGTTTGACAAACCCACAGATATCCAGAGTTAACTTGCTAACAATGTGGAGCAGTCTCAGTGTATTTAGCTGCTTTTCCCTAAACACAACCAACTGAGAGAAACGCTTGTAGTCCTCACTTTGGTCATTTTGAACACTGAAGGAGATTTGTTCCATAGACACCTTATACTAGTGTTTCCTGCACTTAATCCATCACTACTATGTTCTATTAAAATTCAGATTCCTTTTATAGTTTGCAGTGAAATTTGTTAAACCGTTGCTTAATGTGACAGAGTACACGTCACTCTTTACTAACACATTTGTAGATAAGTTTATTGCTGAACCACACAACTAGCAGTCTCACACACTCTTTAGGGTTTTGAAGTTTTGTGTGTAATGGTTTAGTCTATCAAACCTTACCCTTTTCTCCCCAGTATCACAACAGTATGACTCCCAAAGTACGGATCAGTAAACAACCAATGATTCTAAAGCCAGAACAGAAAGATACGGTTGGAAGATGCATGATTGCGTTTTTATGATGCATAGTAAAACTATACCCCTCTTCTTCTTCTCTGTGTTGTTGTTGTTCTTGTGTGTGTGTGTGTGTGTGTGTGTGGTGTGTTTTGTTTGTTTGTTTTGTTTTTTTTAAGGTCGGGTTTCTGAATCCAGTGAAGGTACGTCCACTGAGGATCTGCGCCTCACGCTCCGCATAAGAGAGGTGGAGACCCGAAACAGGCAGCTGGAGGTGCAGGCTATGCATTCCGTATCAGGGCTCTTGAGCTTGAAAAGGGCTCAGCTGGTGTTTCCCCGACGTCATCAAGCACAAGTGCTTCTTCTTCTGCCAGCTTTGACATAAGTAAGCACATCAAGTTGGTTCCCCCGTTTCGTGAGTCTGAGGTAGACTCTTATTTTAGAGCATTCGAGCGCATAGCCGCTGCTTTGAAGTGGCCGAAGGAGTTTGGTCCTCTTACTTCAATGTAAGCTTGTGGGAAAAGCCCAGGAAGTGTGGTCAAGCCTGTCTATTGAGCAGAGTTTAGATTATGAAACTCTTAAGAAAACTGTGTTGCAGGCATATGAACTTGTCCCTGAAGCATATCGGCAGAAATTTAGGAATCTTAATAAAACTGCTAACCAGACTTTGTTGAGTTTGCGCGAGAAAAGAATGTGTTATTTGAGAAATGGTGTTGTTCATGTAAAGTTAAAACCGTGGAAGAGTTGAAAACTCTTATTTTGCTGGAGGACTTTAAAAAATGTTTGCCAGAACGCATAGTGACCTATTTAAACGAGCAAAAGGTTTCATCTCTCACCAACGCAGCACTTTTGGCTGACGAGTTTGTTTTAACGCACAAAAGTGTGTTCTGTGCACAGAATTCGTTCCGGAAATTTTCTCTGAACGAAAAAGGTCACCAAAAGCAGTGCGTAACAATATGCCTGCGTTTATTGCTAAATCAAACGGTCGCGAATGTTTTTATTGTCAGGACTCAGGACATTTAATTGCTGCGTGCCCGGTATTAAAGAGAAAAGAAGCGAGGGGCGCTAAATCTCCTGCAGGCGTGGGTTTGATTAAAACCGCTTGCTCGCCAAAGGTGCGCATGGAGGCTGAACAAAACCCGAAAACTGACAGCGACCCGCAGTTTCTACCATTTGTGTCACGCGGCTTTGTTTCGTTGACAGGTGAAGAAATGATAAAGTGCCAGTCACAATCCTGAGAGATACGGGTGCGTATCACTCATTTTACTAGAGTCTGTACTGCCTTTATCTGAGAAAACATCCTGTGGTTCCGACATACTAGTGTGGGGAATAAAATGAGTGTGACCAAAGCCCCTCTGCATATGGTACACCTGCATTCGCCGTTAGTGTCGGGCTACGTTAAAGTCGCCGTGCGCCAGCGATTGCCAATTGAAGGAGTTTCCTTCATTCTGGGTAATGATCTAGCTGGTGGGCATGTTTTTCCCCGCCAGAAGTCGTTGATGTTCCTGCCTCGCTGCTGATTCAGGCTCACCCGCTTCAGAGGTGTTTCCTGCGTGCGCAATTACTCGTGCGCAGGCTCGTAAAATGGTGAGATGGTGGACTTGTCGGGGTCGTTTATGGCAACGCTTGATGAAGACGACTCTTTTGTGTCACCCATTGAGTCTGTGAAATATCAGCATGTGATGTTCCAGAAATGATTCCTGAAGACATTAATCAAAGCTTAAACATGTCCAGAGAAATGTTGATCAAAGCGCAGCAGGGTGACCCTTCACTGGTGCCTTGTTTTTCCTCTGTGTGGACAGAGAGGCATCTAAAGCGCCAGTAAAATATTTCCTTGAGAACGGTGTGCTTTTGCGGTCTTGGTCTCCTGACTCGACTGATCTACACAGAGTAAATCAGGTACTGGTGCCAAAGGAATATAGACTCCAGATTCTCAGTCTCGCGCACGATGCCAGCTTAGCTGGACATCTTGGGGTCAAGAAGACGTATCACCGTGTATTACGTAACTTCTTTTGGCCTGGATTAAAATCGGATGTGGTGAAATATTGTCGCTCATGTCATACTTGCCAGGTAGTGGGAAAGCCAAATAAACCGATTCACCAGCGCCTCTTCACCCTATTCCAGCGTTGGGTGAGCCATTTGAGAGGGTTCTGTTGGACTGTGTGGGCCCGTTGCCAAAATCGAAATCAGGCCACCAGTACATATTAACTGTAATGTGCGCTGCCACTCGCTTTCCAGAGGCAATCCCATTACGCACATTAAAGGCAAAGAACGTTGTGAAAGCCCTCACAAAATTCTTTTCAACTTTTGGGTTACCCAGAGTTGTTCAAACTGATCAGGGAACAAACTTTATGTCAAAGGTGTTTGCCCAGGTTTTGAAGGAGTTAAAATTAAACATCAAAGGTCCAGCCCTTATCACCCAGAGAGTCAAGGTGCACTGGAACGATTTCATCAAACCCTAAAAACCATGTTGCGCAAATACTGCTTGAATCAGGTAAAGACTGGGAGGAGGACTTCCACTTCTGCTTTTTGCTGTTAGAGAAGCCACCCAGGAATCCCTTGGATTTAGTCCGGCTGACTTAGTTTTGGACACACTGTGCGCGGTCCCCTGCGACTGCTTAAAGAAAAGTGGTTATCAGAGTCGCATCAAGCCGAACATAATGTGTTAGATTACGTTTGCAGTTTTAGAGGGCGTCTTTTCCGGGCATGTCAGCTGGCCGTGAAAATTTGGAACAAACCCAAGGCAACATGAAAGCCCGGTATGATAAAAGGACGGTGGTCCGACATTTTGCTCCTGGTGAAAAGGTTCTGGTGTTGCTTCTTTAGTCGGGTCTAGCCTCCATGCTCAGTTTTCCGGTCCTATGAGGTGGACAAAAGATTAGTGACACTAGCTACGCAGTAAAAACTCCTGATCGAAGGAGAAAATTGAGGGTTTGCCACGTTAACATGCTTAAACGCTATGCTTCTAGAGAGACGCGGCAGCTGAAAAACCTCACCCATAGCGCCTGTCTCTGTGTGTTCGGCACCACCACTGTATGTTTGCAAGATGATGACTGATTGAGAAGAGCGGTTGTATGCCTGTTGCCCGTTTGCGAAACTCAGAAGTGTTAGGAAACTTAGAATCTTTTCTGTCGCATCTGTCAGGTTCCGCCCGCAAAGATATCAGTGATCTGATCGAAGCTAATTTGCTGATTTTCTCTGACCATCCCCGGCAAACGTCTGTGCTGTTTCATGATATTGTTGTGGAAGTTGATAAGCCAATAAAACAACACGCTTATAGAGTGAATCCAACCAAGCGGATTTTAATGCAACAGGAAGTAGAGTACCTGGTTAAACATGGGTTAGCTGAGCCCAGTAACAGTGGTGGAGTTCGCCCTGCATTTTGGTGCCGAAACCTGATAACACCCCACGTTTCTGTACCGATTTCAGAAAGGTTAATGCAGTCACAAACCAGATTCCTTTCCTCTTCCCAGAATGGAGGACTGCATTGATCGTGTCGGCTCAGCTACATTTGTCACTAAATTAGACCTGTTAAAGGTATGGCAAGTTCCGTTAACCCCCAGAGCTTCTGAAGTCTCCGCTTTTGTAACTCCAGATCATTTCCTCCAATATACTGTAATGCCCTTCGGGTTGCGAAACGCACCTGCAACATTCCAGCGTCTAATGCAGAGGTATTGTGTGGAGTGAAAAACTGTGAGGCATACTTGGATGACATTGTCGTTATTCTCCAACATGTCAGAACATCTAGAAACGCTCTCTCAGTGTTCAGACGTTTTGCAATCTTGTTCACATTAAACCTCTCTAAGTGTGATTTGGGAAAGCCACCATTACTTATTTGGGGAAACAGGTCGGACAGGGGCAAGTGCGCCCTGTGACTGCGAAAGTACAGGCATTGTTGATTTTCCTGTCCGCAGACAAAAGAGCTCTGCGTCGCTTTTAGGAATGGCTGTTTTATCGAGGGTTTTGCAGAAATTTCTCTGATGTGGTTAGTCCCCTAACTGATCTGTTAGCCCTTTAAAGCCTTTTATTTGGTCTCCAGCATTCAGTGGCATTCGAGTCTGCCAAGGCATTGTTGTGCAGTGCACCAGTGCTAGCTGCGCCGAATTTTAGCGCTCTTTTAATTAGAAGTAATGCCAGCGCGTGTGTGCAGGCGCTGTTTTATACAGGAAGATGGTCGTGGCGTAGATCATCCCGTCTGCTACTTTTCGGAAAAAGTTAACAGACACCAGACCCATTATAGTACATTGAAAAGGAGCTCTTGCCTTACTACTTGCTTTACAGCACTTTGAGGTCTATGTGGGTCAAGTGTTTGCCGTGCAGTGTTACCGACCACAACCCACTGGTGTTTCTTTCCCAAATGCGCAATTCCAACCAAAGACTTATGCGCTGGTCCTTGTTACTGCAAGATTTTAACTTGGAGATCAGTTACAAGAAAGGGAAAGAGAATGTGTTGGCTGATACTCTGTCTAGGGCACTTTCTCCTTGAATTAAACATTTTGGTGGTAATGTTAATTCTTGGGTAAGGGGGTGTTACGACTGGGATTGTAATCATATGCAAATTTGAGTGTGCAGGTGCTCCTCCGTGGTTGGTGCATCCAGGGTGGATGGCTCGCACCGATTGGCTGACGACCGGGAGGCAGCGGATGAGAGAGGACCACCAGGGACTGCCATTCATTCATCCTCGGCCCAACCCAACCGGCAGACCGTTCACTGTGTCACTGTTACTATGTTGGTTAATGTAAGAGCATGTAGGGTGGACCGCCTTTTTGTTTGATCAGTTTTCTCCTGTTTCTGTTAGGTAGGGAGGAAAGTGATTGTCGTTTGGTTTAGTTCTTTGAGTAGGTAAGTTGTGTTTATTCCTGAGATAGGCTATCTTTTGTTTGTTTTTTGGCCTTGGGTTCACCCTGAAGTTATGATATGCTCCCTTCCTTTGTTTAACTGCACTCATTGTAAATAAATCACTGTCACAAAATATTAAGTGTGTGACGTGCTGCTTGGGGTTGGACGGGGATGGATCACCCTTTATGTTGTGGTCTGGCCGCGCCTAGACGGGCCATAACACTGAACTTTGAGATGATTAAACTTAATCTAAGTCTGGTGTGACTTTTGAGAATAAGGGTAATGGTGTTACTTTGTCTCTGTTAGAGCTCCCCCTGCTGGTCAGGGTGGCAGCAAAAAAACATTTTTTGCAAGAGCTTTGTAAACACTGGCAATCCCACGTCTCCCAAACTGCCTACCACCTCATTTATTTCAAGCATCGCTTATTAATTATCTCTCTGTTAGTCTCTACATCCTTCCTATATCCGTATGTGACATTTGGAAATTATCCTACAGACAATCGCACCAGATCTCTTGTTTTTTCTCTTTTCTTTTGAAATTCAGCATATTCATGCAGGATAAGACCAACACTACAAAGAGAAGATGAGAACCTGAAAGACATGTATTTCATGCTTCTAGATTATTTAATATTTAGGGGTGGCTGTAGCAGGAGGTAGAGCAGGTCACCTACACCTACAGACAACGATGAGAACGGCCTATAGAGAGGAGGTGATGGCACTGTACGAGTGGTGCCTGGAAAATAACCTGACTCTAACATCAGCAAAACTAGAGAAATGATAGTGGACTACCGGAAACGACCAGTCAGGGAACACCAGCCCATCCACATCAACGGTGTCAAGGTCGAAAGGGTCAGCAGCTTCAAGTTCCTTGGAGTCAACATCACTGAGGACTT
>NW_020328591.1:0-33606 GCF_001858045.2 Oreochromis niloticus
AACTTGCGCTGAAAAGAGATGAATCAGCAGAGTTTCTCTTAAAAGAGTTTTTTTTTTTCTGAAAACAGCCCCAAAAAATGGAATTTGTGCTGAAAAGGGGTGAAAAAAATGAAAATTTTGCTGAAAAGGGGTGAAGAAGCTAAAGTATACCAAATCAAAGTATTTGTGCCCAAACATAGTGTTCTGCCATATTGTGGTATTTGTGCCACAAAAGTTACTACATTACACATGAATACGGATTAAAGATGAAAGAAACTGGCAACAAATTCCTCCACTACAAACCAGTCTGATACCACTTCTTGCAGTGTTCACGTTACTAAGGCACTACCAAAGGCGCCAGAAGAGGGCACTCCAACACAAGAGATGAGGTGAATGAGCAGAACTTCTGCAGAAAAGAGGCAGAACAAAAGAGAAAACTGAAAACAGCTTTGCCATGACCGGGATTTGAACCTGGCCCTTCTGGTCTCAAGGAAGCTGCTCATCTCACTGAACCAAACTCATTCTCACAAAAGCAAGAGATGGAGCAACTGACAATTTGCTAAATGAGCAGAAGCTGCTGAGAACTGTGCTGAGAAGAAGTGAAAAGGCTGAAATTTTTGCAGAAAGAGGTGAATCAGCAGAATTTCTGCAGAAAGAGGTAAAGAAGCAATAAGTTGCACTGAAAAGAGATGAATCAGCAGAATTCTGCTCAAAAGAGGTTTTTTCTGAAAACAGCTGAGATTGTGCTGATAAGAGGTGAAAAGGCTGAACATTTTGCAGAAAAGAGGTGAATCAGCAGAATTTCTGCAGAAAAGAGCTAAAGAAGCAATAAGTTGCGCTGAAAAGAGATGAATCAGCAGAGTTTCTGCTCAAAAGAGTTTTGTTTTTCTGAAAACAGCCAAAAAAGCTGGAATTTGTGCTGAAAAGGGGTGAAAAAAATGAAATTTTGCCTACAGGGGTGAAGAAGCTAAAGTATACCAATCAAAGTATTGTGCCAAAACATAGTGTTTCTGCCATATTGTGGTACTACTACATTACAACATGAATACGGATTAAAGATGAAAGAAACTGGCAACAATTCCTCCACTACAAACCAGTCTGATACCACTTCTTGCAGTGTTCACGTTTACTAAGGCACTACCCAAAAGGCGCCACAAGAGGGCACTCCAACACAAGAGATGACCTATGTACACTGATGCACTTAGTAACAGTCAGCCTCCTACTTAGCCATTACGTAATACAGCGATATTACAGTGTACAAATTCACATAAATTTGCAGGGGGGAAAAAACAAAGCAGGAACAAGCCCAAAACAATAAAATAACTGGGCTGCCATAGCTATTGCTAACTAGCACATACGCTAAAGGTAACTAAAACCAATACCAACCAATGTTTTTGCAGAAACACTGTAATTTCACTCAAATACTATGAAATAGCAGTAATACTATGATTTGGCAGAAATACTATGTCTTGCAGAAACACTGTAATTTCACTCAAATAATATGAAATAGCAGTAATACTATGATTTGGCAGAAATACTATGTTTCAGTACAAATACTATGACAAAGCAGAAATACTATGACTTAGAAGTAATACTATAACAAAAGGGATTCCTCAAAATACTATGAAATTGCAGTAATTCTATGATTTGGCAGAAATACTGTACTTCGTACAAATACAATGCTTTGGTACAAATACTATATTTTGATTTCAATACTATGATTTGGCACGAGTAGTATGATTTAGTACAAATACTACGAATTGGCAGAAATACTGTGACTTTGTAGTAATACTATAACATAACAGATATACTATGATTTTGCAGACAGTCTATGTTTTTGCACAACTAGCACAATATGGCAGAAATACTATGATTTGGCACAAGTACTATGATTTAGTACAAATACTCTTATTGGCACAAATACTATGTTTCAGTACAAATACTACGATTTGGCAATAATACTGGGTTTTAGCACAACTACTGAGATTTGGGTGAAATACCATGATTTAGAAGAAATACTATGACTTCGTACAAATACAATGTTTTGGTTCAAATAATATGATTTGCAAAAAATACTATGATTTGGCACAAGTACCATGATTTAGTACAAATACTACAGTTTCGCTCAAATACTATGAAATTGCAGTGATACTATGATTTTGAAGGAATACTATGATTTGGTAGAAATACTATGCCTTAGTAGTAATACTATAACATAGCAGATATAATGTGATTTTGCAGACATAGTATGTTTTTGCACAAATACTACGATTTCGCTCAAATACTATGGAATTGCAGTAATACTATGATTTGGAATACTATGATTTGGTAGAAATACTATGCCTTAGTAGTAATACTATAACATAGCAGATATAATGTGATTTTGCAGAAATTCTATGTTTTTGCACAAATACTACAATTTGGCAGAAATACTATGTTTGGGCAGTAATACTATGATTTGCTATAAATACTATGATTTGGCACATATACTATAATCAGCAGATATACTATAACATAACAGAAATTCTACGACTTAGTAGTAACAGTATAATATAACAGAAATTTTAACTGGACACAAATAACATGATTTGCCCCAAAACCATGATTTGGCAAAAAAATACCATGATTTGGCACAAATACGATGATATTGCAGAAATACTATGATTGGGTACAAATACTATGATTTGGCACAAGTACTATGAATAAGTACAAATACTATGATTTGGCAGAAATACTATGACTTAGCAGAAATACTATGTTTTAACATAAATAATATCTTTTGACAGAAATTTCTGCTAAAAGGTACTATTTCTGCTTTTTAGCAGAAATACTGTAATTTTGCATAAACACTATGATTTGGGATAAATACTATGATTTGGCAGATATACTATATTCAGCAAATATACTATAACATAACAGACATTCCTCAACTTAGTAGTAATCTCATAACATAAAATAAATATTATGGTTCTGCCCCAAAACCATGATTTGGCACAAATACCATGATTTGTCAAAAATACTATGATTTAGCAGAAATACTATGATTGAGCAGAAGTACTAAGATGTAGTAGAAGTACTTTGATTTAGCACAAATACTATTATGGAGGAGTAATACTTTAACATGGGAGAAATATTGATACTCACACACACATACACAGAGAGCAAAGTGTACAGTGGCTGTTAAGAGTCTGTGCTTGGTATATCTAGGTCAGCTAAATTGGCTGCACCTGCTGTAATCAGCACTTACACACACAGACACAGAGAGAGGTATAAGTTTTCTGCAGTGTATTTCTCACATTCAGGATTCCCCTCAAACAAATGGCCATAATTTCCTAACCGTAGGAGATAGAACGGTCATTCTGACACCGTTTTGTTCAGAAGAGATGGGGGAATCTGGAGGTCTTCATAATTCAGAGATAAAATATAAATTATTAAAGATATATGACTTGTAATACACTGTAACTGAGTAGAGGCAAAGCAAAACTGCCTTGACCTGCCCTCAAACAATGTTTTGTAACTCTAAATCTATATGGAGCATCAAAATCATTCTTTCACCGTAAGAAACAGCAGGCTTTGGTGAACAGTCATGGAAATTTTCAGGTCTCTGTTTAAATCCATCAAAAAGATATGACGAGAGAAAAAAGTGCCTCATTTCCAGAGTTTGAAATCTGAAGAAATCTGAGCGAGGGACAAATTTCCTATCCTCAAACAAGTGTAATTCATGGCCAAACGGTAATAGGTGAGGAAAAAATTCTTGAATTGTGAGCATCAGGGATGCCTGAAGATATATTGGCACAAGCGTCATGTCTCAACTTTGTTTCGTTAAGGAGATATGACGATTTGAAAATGCCTCTCATTAGAGAATTCCAGCGCTGATTTTGAAGAAACTCTCCATTGAGTTTCTATGGAGAGTTTTGAGACTTTATGTTACTCTGAGGAGATTTGCAAAAAGTCTATAAGTCCCACAACAATGATAGTGACATTTTCTGAATGCCAGCAAAAATACCTACGTTTTGATGTATATTTTGTGGGGGTTGAGTGGAAATTGAGCGAGTAGCAAGAAGTTGTTCAGACATGAAGAGAAAATTCAGAAAGGACGAGTGCACACTCTGAGTTAATTGCATAGCAACCATAACAACGCATGTATTTTCTGAAAAATCACAATTTTGCAACTGAAAACTTAAAGAGGTATAAAATTAAAACGGTAGAAGATCTGAAAAAGCTGAATCATTCAGGAATAGCCCAATAATTTGAGAACATTTTAAAGTTTGAATGGAGTTTCTAGGTGAAAGTATGACAAAGTAGTTAAGTTTCAAAAACAAGCAAGTTTTAGCAGAATTTCTGAAGATTTCCATTCATTTCAATGGGACAAATTAAAGGAAAAAAGTGTAATATTTTAAAAAGTATAACAGTAATAAACACCAAAAGTCATTGCCGGAAAGAGCAGAAAGAGCAGAACAGTATAGAGTTTGAACTGAGAAAATCGGCAGAAAACTGTGGAAGTAGTTAAGTGCCAAAAAGTGTACGGAAGCAACTAGAAGAATAATAATAAAGAATAAAGAGAAACAGGAAAACAATTGTGTGGAAGCCCTTTAGGGCATCCACACAATAAAGAGAAACAGGAAAACAATAGTGTGGATGCCTTAAAGCATCCACACAACTAGAAAAATTTGCATTTCCTGCGAAAATGCTGTGTGGATGCCTTAACGCTGAAGCTGTCTGCTGAAAAGCTGAAAAAGATGAAAAGTTGCAAAAAGTTGTATGGTGGTGAAAAAAAAGTTTTGCGCTGAGCAGGATTCGAACCTGGCCCTCGTGGATTCAAGGCAGCTACTCATCTCACTGAGCCAAAGTCATTGTCTCACAAAAGAGGAGGAGAGAGTGACAATTCTGCTAAAATGAGCAGAAGCTGCTCATTTTTTGTGCTGAGAAGAGGCGAAAACGCTGAAAATTTTGCAGAAAAGAGATAAATCAGCAGAATTTCTGCAGAAAAGAGGTAGAACAAAAGAGAAAACTGGAAACAGGTTTTACCATGACCGGGATTTGAACCTGGCCCTTCTCATCTCTTGGCAGCTGCTCATCTCACTGAACCAAACTCATTCTCGCAAAAACAAGAGATGGAGAAACGGACAATTTTGCTAAATGAGCAGAAGCTGCTGAGAACTGTGCTGAGAAGAAGTGAAAAGGCTGAAAATTTTGCAGAAAAGAGGTGAATCAGCAGAATTTCTGCAGAAAAGAGGTAAAGAAGCAATAAGTTGCGCTGAAAAGAGATGAATCAGCAGAATTTCTGCTCAAAAGAGTTTTTTTTCTGAAAACAGCTGAGATTTGTGCTGAGAAGAGGTGAAAGGCTGAACATTTTGCAGAAAAGAGGTGAATCAGCAGAATTTCTGCAGAAAAGAGGCAAAGAAGCAGAACCTTGCGCTGAAAAGAGATGAATCACCAGAGTTTCTAATAAATAAAGAAATGAAATGAAAGAACAACCTGGTTCTGCTCATTTTCACCAATCAGAGGTACTGCAAAAAGTTGTATGGTGGTGAAAACAAAATGTTGCCCTGAGCAGGATCCGAACCTGGCCCTACCAGGCTCAAAGCAGCTACTCATCTCACTGACCCAAACACATTCTCACAGAGAAGACGTGGACAGACTGACAATTCTCCTGAAATGAGCAGAAGCTGCTGAGAATTGTGCTGATAAGAGGTGAAAAGGCTGAAAATTTTGCAGAAAAGAGGTGAATCAGAAGAATTTCTGCAGAAAAGAGGCAAAGGAGCAGAAACGTGCGCTGAAAAGAGATGAATCAGCAGAGTTTCTGCTGAAAAGAGTTTTTTTTTTTGAAAACAGCCCCAAAAAATGGAATTTGTGCTGAAAAGGGGTGAAAAAAATGAAAATTTTGCTGAAAAGGGGTGAAGAAGGTAAAGTATACCAAATCAAAGTATTTGTGCCAAAACATAGTGTTTCTGCCATATTGTGGTATTTGTGCCACAAAAGTTACTACATTACAACATGAATACGGATTAAAGATGAAAGAAACTGGCAACAAATTCCTCCACTACAAACCAGTCTGATACCACTTCTTTGCAGTGTTCACTAAGGCACTACCCAAAAGGCGCCACAAGAGGGCACTCCAACACAAGAGATGAGCAGAATTTCTGCTGAAAAGAGGCAGAAGGTTCTGTATGTAGAAAAAGAAACACTGTTGAACCATGTGTGAAATAAATAAAGAAATGAAATGAAAGAACAACCTGGTTCTGCTCAAATTCACCAATCAGAGGTACTGCCTCTGTCTGCTTCATCAGGCTGTGTACTTGTTTCTGCCATGGAGCGTTAACAAGAATCTGAGGTCCATATTAGAAAAGCTGCTAAAATCATAAATGTTTGCAGAATTGGGAAAGAGAGCGAGCGCCTGGAAAACAGGGTGATGAGCAGTCAGAATTAGATTGCGGTGAGAGGCGAAAAACGCCGTTTTTTGGAGTTATAAAACGTCGTGTAACTCAAAAACTAGTTAGACTAGAAGCATAATTCTTGTACTGGGTGAATCAGCGGACTTTGGTGTACTTTGACTGTGATTTGCATTGCTCTTTGTACATCTGTCGCTGAGATATGACGAGAGAAGAAAGGGCAGACCTCAGATATGATTGGCTGGCTGGGAAGCCGTGCAGGCCCTGATTTGTAAATTTGAATGTTGCATCCCTAAGATAAGATTGGCTGGGTAAGAAGCCGTGCAGGCCCTGATATGTAAATTTGAATGCCTCAGTCCTCACAGAGGATTGGCTGCCTGGGGACCTGGCAGAAATATATAGAAATACTATGATTAAGCATAAATACTACATTTAGCAGAAATACTATATTAAGCACAAATCCTATAATAAGCAGAAATACTATATCAAGCAATATAAATATCCTATAAAAATCCTATAAAAAGCAAAAATACTGTACTATGATTTGGTAGAAAAACTATAATTAATGAGAAATACTAAATTTAGCAAAAATCTTATAAAACAGCAGAAATGCTATGATTTAGCACAATAGTAATAACTTAAACAGAAAAATTGGAAAAGCAAAATGGACAGCTGAAAAAATGCTGAACATGCTAAGGGTCCTTCAAATATACTTGTTAAATGAAAAAAAATCGATAAAAAAATATATAACAGCCACACAATCACAAATATGGACACATATGGAAACACACATGCACAGAGACACACACACACACACACACTCACAGGATCCAATTCAGTCAACCAGTCTAAATATATTGAATTTGAATCTTACAATGAGATCATCCCATAAAAAGGCTTTCTCTCTCTCTCTCTCTCTCTCCCTCTCTCTCTCTGTCACACACACACACACACACACACACACACACACACACACACACACACACAAGATCCAATTCAGTCAACCAGTCTAAATATATTGAATTTGAATCTTACAATGAGATCATCCCATAAAGAGGCTTTCTCTCTCTCAATCTCTCGCTCTCTCCCTCTCTCTCTCTGTCACACACACACACACACACACACACACACACACACACACACACACACAAGATCCAATTCAGTCAACCAGTCTAAATATATTGAATTTAAATCTTACAATGAGATCATCCCATAAAAAGGCTCTCTCTCTCTCTCTCTGTCACACACACACACACACACACACACACACACACACACACACACACACACACACACACACACAAGATCCAATTCAGTCAACCAGTCTAAATATATTGAATTTGAATCTTACAATGAGATCATCCCATAAAAAGGCTTTCTCTCTCTCTCTCTCTCTGTCACACACACACACACACACACACACACACACACACACACACACGATCCAATTCAGTCAACCAGTCTAAATATATTGAATTTGAATCTTACAATGAGATCATCCCATAAAAAGGCTTTCTCTCTCTCTCTCTCTCTCTGTCTCTCTCCCTCTCTCTCTCTGTCACACACACACACACACACACACACACACACACACAAACACACACACACACACACACACACACACACACACACACACACACACACACACACACACACACAGGGAGAGAGAAGTAAGTTTCTAGCTCAGTCAAGCAGCCTGGGAGCTGCTGAATTTGAATCCACCAATCAGAGAGCCTGTGCACTTTTTCCTGCCAAAACAGGTGCACGCAGCACAGAGAGACACAGGACTTTTGCAGTCTATTTCTCATAATGACGACTCCCCTCAAACAAATGACCATAATTTCCTAACCGTAGGGGCTAAAACAGTCATTCTTAGACCATTTTATTCAGAAGACATTTAAAATAAAAATATGAAATATTAGA
Organism: Oreochromis niloticus; assembly: GCF_001858045.2. NCBI lineage: Eukaryota > Metazoa > Chordata > Actinopteri > Cichliformes > Cichlidae > Oreochromis > Oreochromis niloticus. Next base: position 8,295 of record NW_020328591.1, read on the forward strand.
GATATATGACATAGATGATTGGTGGGCTTAGAAGCCATGAAGGTCCCAATATTCAAATTTAAATGTGCCACGACTCAGATATGATTGGCTGGCTGGGAAGCCATGAAGGCAACAATATGCAAATTTAAATGTGCCAGGACTCAGATATGATTGGCTGGCTGGGAAGCCATGAAGGTCCCAATATGCAAATTTGAATGTGCCAGGACTCAGATATGATTGGCTGGCTGGGAAGCCGTGCATGACTTGATATGTCAATTTGAAAATTACAGTCCTCACAGAGGATTGGCTTCCTGAGGAGCTGGCAGGAATACATAGAAATACTATGATTACCCAGAAATACTGCGTTTAGTAGAAATACTATGTTTTAGCACAAATACTATAATTAAGCAGAAATATTATATTAAGTACAAATCCTATAAAATAGCAGAAATAGTATGATTTAGCACAAATGCTGTATTTAGCACAAATCTTATAAAATAGCAGAAATAGTATGATTTAGCAGAAATGCTGTATTTAGCACAAATACTGAAAAGCAGCACAAATGCTATGACTTAGCACAATAGTAATAACTTAAATAGAAAAATTGGAAAAGCAAAATGAACAGCTGCAAAAAGTCCCACAAGCACAGAGAGACACACACAGGATCAAATTCAGTCAACCAGTCTAAATATATTGAATTTAAATCATACAATAAGATGCTCCAATAAAAACTCTCTCTCGCCCTCTCTCTCTCTCTCTCTCTGTCTCTCTCACACACACACACACACACACACACACACACACACACACACACACAGGGAGAGAAAATCAAGTTTCTAGCTCAGTCAAGCAGCCTGGGAGCTGCTAAATTTGAATCCACCAATCAGAGAGGCTGTGTACTTTTTCCCGCCAAAACAGGTGCAGCCGTTTTTACACACACAGAGCACAGAGACAGGATTTCTGCAGTGAATTTCTCATACTGAGGATTCCTCTCAAACAAATGGCCATAATTTCCTAACCGTAGGGGCTAGAATGGTCATTCTTACACCGTTTTGTTCAGAAGAGATGGGGGAATCTTAAAGTGTTGACACTTTATCATTAAAATATGAATTATTGAAGATATTTGACTTCTAATGCACCATAACTGAGTAGAGGCAAGCGAAAACTGCCTTGACTTGCCCTCAAACAACGCTTTCTAACTCTAAATCTATTTGGAGTATTGATATCATTCTTTCACCGTAAGAGACAGCAGGCTTTGGTGAACAATCATGGAAATTTTCAGGTCTCTGTGGAAATCCATCAAAAAGATATGACGAGAGAAAAAAGTTGTTCATTTCCAGAGTTTGAAATCTGAAGAAATCTGAGCGAAGGACGAATTTCCTACCCTCAAACAAGTCTAACTCATTTCAGAACGGTAATAGGTGAGAAAAAAATTCTTGAATTGTGAGCGTCAGGAGTGTCTGAAGATATACGGGGACAAGCCTCATGTTTTAACATCGCTTCGTTAAGGAGATATGACGATTCGAATATGCCTGTCATTACAGAAATCAAGCGATGATTTTGAACAAACTCTCCATTGACTTTCTATGGAGAGTTTTGCGACTTTGTGTTGGTCTGAGGAGATTTGCCAAAATTCTATAAATCTCACAACAATGATGGTGACATTTTCTGAAAGCCAGCAAAAATACCTACGTTTTGATGTATAATTTGTGGAAGTTGAGTGAAAATTGAGCAAGTAGCAAGAAGTTGTTCGGACATGAAGAGAAGACTGCGAAACCTACAGTGGCACACTGGAAGCCAAGTGCATAGCAACCATAACAACGCATGTATTTTGTGAAAAATCACAAAAATGAAAGTCAAAACTTAAAGAGGGATAAGATGAAAACGGTAACAGATATGAAAAAGCTGAATCATTCATGAATAGCCCAATAATTTGTGAACATTTTAAAATTTGAATGGTTGTTCTAGGCGAAAGTATGAGAATGTAGTTAAGTTTCAAAAACAAGCAAGTTTTAGCAGAATTGTGGAAGTTTCCCATTCATTTCAATGGGACAAATTAAAGGAAAAAAGCTTAATATTTTAAAAAGTATAACAGCATAAAATACCAAAAGTCATAGCCATCATTAGCAGAAATAGCAGAATAGTTTAAAATTTGAACGGTGAAAATCGGCTGAAAATTGTTAAAGTAGTTAAGTGCCAAAAAACGTACAAAAAGTGGCAACTAGAATAATAAAGTATAAAGAATAAAGAGAAACAGGAACTCAATAGTGTGGATGCATAAAGCATCCACACAACTAGAAAAACTAGAAAAATTTGCATTTCCTGCGAAAATGCTGTGTGGATGCCTTAATGCTGAAGCTGTCTGTTCAAAAACTGAAAAAGATGAAAAGTTGCAAAAAGTTGTATGGTGGTGAAAAAAAAATGTTGCCTTGAGCAGGATTTCAACCTGGCCCTCTTAGTCTCAAGGCGGTAACTCATCTCACTGTGCCAAAGTCACTCTCAATTACGCAAACTCATTTTCACAAAGAAGAGGTGGAGAGACTGACAATTTTGCTGAAATGAGCAGAAGCTGCTGAGAATTGTGCTGGTAAGAGGAGAAAAGGCTGAAAATTTTGCAGAAAAGAGGTGAATCAGCAGAATTTCTGCTTAAAAGAGTTTTTCCTGAAAACAGCTGAGATTTGTGCTAATAAGAGGTGAAAAGGCTGAAAATTTTGCAGAAGAGGTGAACAAGCAGAATTTGGGCTGAAAAGAGGTGAAAATTCTGCTGAAAACAGTTCAGTCAGCAGAAGTTCTGCTGAAAAGTGTTCTGCAGAACTCTTTTCAGAATTCTGCTGAAAAGATGTTTTTGCTGAAAATAGCTGAAAAAGCTGGGAAACTGAAAATTTTGCTGAAAAGGGGTGAAAAAGCTGAAATTGAGTTAAAAAAGTTTCTCTGCGTAAAACAGGTTTCTGCTTAAAACAGCTAATAAGTTGAGATTTGTGCTGAAAACAGGTGTTCAAATCCCATGACCAGGATTTAAACCTGGCCCTTCTGGTCTCAAGGAAGCTACTCATCTCACTGAACTAAACTTGTTCCGACAAACACAAGAGATGGAGAAACTGACAATTTTGCTAAATGAGCAGAAGCTGCTGAGTTTTGTGCTGAGAAGATGTGAAAAGCTGAAAAATTTGCAGAAAAGAGGTGAATCAGCAGAATTTCTGCAGAAAAGATGGAAAGAAGAAGAACATTGCACTGAAAAGAGGTAAATCAGCAGAATTTCTGCTGAAAAGAGTTTTTTTTTTTCTGAAAACAGCCCCAAAAAATGGAATTTGTGCTGAAAAGGGGTGAAAAAAATGAAAATTTTGCTGAAAAGGGGTGAAGAAGGTAAAGTATACCAAATCAAAGTATTTGTGCCAAAACATAGTGTTTCTGCCATATTGTGGTATTTGTGCCACAAAAGTTACTACATTACAACATGAATACGGATTAAAGATGAAAGAAACTGGCAACAAATTCCTCCACTACAAACCAGTCTGATACCACTTCTTTGCAGTGTTCACATTTACTAAGGCACTACCCAAAAGGCGTCACAAGAGGGCACTCCAACACAAGAGATGACCTATGTACACTGATGCACTTAGTAACAGTCAGCCTCCTACTTAGACACTACGTAATACAGCGATATTACAGTGTACAAATTCACATAAATATGATTTGGCAGAAATACTAAACTTTGGCACAAATACTATAATTGAGTACAAGTACTCTAAGATAACAGAAATACTATGATTTAGCAGAAATACAATGTTTTTGCAGAAACACTGTAATTTCACTCAAATACTATGAGATAGCAGTAATACTATGATTTGGCAGAAATGCTACGTTTTAGTACAAATACTATGACAAAGCAGAAATACTATGACTTAGAAGTAATACTATCACAAAAGGGATTCCTCAAAATACTGTGAAATTGCAGTAATTCTATGATTTGGCAGAAATACGGTACTTCGTACAAATACAATGCTTTGGTACAAATACTATATTTTGGTTTGAATACTATGATTTGCAACAAATACTATGATTTGGCACGAGTAGTATGATTTAGTACAAATAATACGAATTGGCAGAAATACTGTGACTTAGTAGTAATACTATAACATAACAGATATACTGTTATGTTGCAGACAGTCTATGTTTCGAACCTGGCCCGCCCTCCTGGGCTCAAGGCGGCTACTCATCTCACTGTGCCAAACTGACTCTCACAAGGAAGGAGATGGAGAGACTGACAATTATGGTGAAATGAGCAGAAGCTGCTGAGAATTGTGCTCATAAGAGGTAAAAGGGCTGAAAATTTTGCAGAAAAGAGGTAAATCAACAGAATTTCTGCAGAAAAGAGGGAAAGAAGCAGAACATTGCGCTGAAAAGAGGTGAATGAGCAGAATTTCTGCTGAAAAGAGGCAGAACAACCTGGTTCTGCTCAAATTCACCAATCAGAGGTACTGCTTCTGTCTGCTTCATCAGGCTGTTTACTTGTATGTATTTCTGCCATGTGGTGTTGACAAGAATCTGAGGTCCATATTAGAAAAGCTGCTAAAATCATAAAAGTTTGCAGAATTGTAATAAATTAGCAATATAAATTACAGGTCTGTGATAGTGTATAAATTTGAAGTGAAAAAAAAATATTGACCAAGGTGGATTTGAACCCACGACCTTTGGGCCGCAGACCCGTGTCATTACCAATTGCGCCACCTGGAAAGGGGGCGGCGGTACCTGAAAACCAGATTGATAACCAGTCAGAAATAGATCGCGGTGAGAGGTGAAAAACGCCGTTTTTTGGAGTTACAAAACGTCGTGTAACTCAAAAACTAGGAGGGCTAGCAGCATAATTCTTGTACTGGGTGAATCAGCGGACATTGGTGTACTTTGACTGCGATTTTCATAGCTCTTTCTACCTCCATCGCGGAGATATGACGAGAGAAGAAACGGCTTCATTTTCGGAGTTTGAAAACTGAGACGAGGACATATTTCCACCCCTCAAAGAAACGTAATTTATGGCTCAACAGTAAGATGACAGTAAAAACTGCTCACACCATGACTGTCAGTAGTGTCTGAAGATAAATTGGCAGCATGCAGATGAATCTTACAAAGAAGCTCAGAGGGAGAGACTGAGCTTGTATTTCCACCCCAAACTGGTAGGGGATGCTCTTTATTAAACACTTGCTTGTGCTACAATGTGCTTCAAGGCTCATTAACAGCATAACAGAACTCACTTATGGTACTGCATTCTTCCTATAAAACAATAACTGTCAGTGACTTTGTACCGTAGTATAAACACAACATTCAAGACAACAGTTAAAAGTAACGTAACCATAAACAATGAAACAAGAACATCTAAACAGCAGCACATGTCCCAAGGCATGATGGGAGAGAACTAGCTGTTCCACCAACACGCCACATTATTTATGATTTATGATTTGGCAGAAACACTGGGACTTGGTATAAATACTATGATTTACATGAAATACTTTGACTTAGCAGAAATTCTGTAATCTAGCAAAAAGCACTTCAGCATAGCAGAAATTCTATGATTGAGCAGAATTACTAGGATTTAGCACAAACACTATGATTTGTCTAAAAAAAACCTTTATTTTGCAGTTATATTGTGATTTGGCAGAAATGCTGTGCTTTGGAACAAGTACAAAGATTTGGCAGAAATACTATGAGCAGTAATAATATAACATAGCAGAAATACTGTTATTTTGTGGAAATAGTATGCTTTGGCACAAATACCATGATTTGGCAAAAACACTGATTTAACAGAAATACTATGATTTAGCAGAAGTACTAAGATGTAGTAGAAGTACTTTGATTTAACAGAAATACTATTATGGAGGAGTAATACTTTAACATGGGAGAAATATTGATACAGACACACAAACATACACATACACAGAGCCTAAAGGGAACAGTGGCTGTTAAGAGTCTGGGCTTGGTATATCTAGGTCAGTTAAATTAGCTGCACCTGCTGTAATCAGCCCTTACACACACAGACACAGAGAGAGGTATAAGTTTTCTGCAGTGTATTTCTCACATTCACATTCAGGATTCCCCTCGAACCTCCTGGTCTCAAGGCAGCTACTCATCTCACTGAGCCAAACTCATTCTCACAAAGAAGAGGTAGATAGACTGACAATTGGGCTGAAATTATCAGAAGCTGCTGAGAACTGTGCTGATAAGAGGCAAAAAGGATGAAAATTTTGCAGAAAAGAGGTGAATCAGCAGAATTTCTGTAGAAAAGAGGCAAAGAAGCAGAACGTTGCGCTGAAAAGAGGTGAATCAGCAGAGTTTCTGCTGAAAAGAGTTTTTTTTTCTGAAAACGGCCAAAAAAGCTGGAATTTGTGCTGAAAAGTGGTGAAAAAAATGAAAATGTTGCTGACAAGGGGTGAAGAAGCTAAAGTATACCAAATCAAAGTGTTTGTGCCAAAACATGGTATTTCTGCCATATTGTGGTACTTGTGCCACAAAAGTTACTACATTACAACATGAATACGGATTAAAGATGAAAGAAACTGGCAACAAATTCCTCCACTACAAACCAGTCTGATACCGCTTCTTTGCAGTGTTCACGTTTACTAAGGCACTACCCAAAAGGCGCCACAAGAGGGCACTCCAACACAACAGATGACCTATGTACACTGATGCACCTAGTAACAGTCAGCCTCCTACTTAGCCACTACGTAATACAGCGATATTACAGTGTACAAATTCACATAAATTTGCAGGGGGAACAAACAAAGCAGGAACAAGCCCAAAACAATCAAATAACTGTGCTGCCATAGCTATCGCTAACTAGCACATACGCTAAAGGTAACTAAAACCAATACACACAAGTAGCAGTGTAAACATCTTAAGCATGGAACATTAACTCACGTTTATGTGACACACACCATCCCCAACAAATACAGGATGGGCTATTTGCTCCCCTTCCCAGCAGCTCTCTCCTCAATCGTTAGCCCAGGAACGAAGGAAGACCATCTAGCTCAGAAGTCCCATGAATTCCCTCACTGCTCAGAGGCTGCTGGGTAATGTAGCTCACAATAACACAGGTTTTTCTACAAGCACAGATACTATAACATAGCAGAAATACTGTGATTTTGTTGAAATACTATGCTTTAGGACAAATACTATGATTTGGCAGAAATACTATGTTTTAGGACATATACTATGATTTGGCTCAAATACTATGAGCAGTAATAATATAACATAGCAGAAATACTATTATTTGGGTGAATGCTATTGTTTGGCACAAACACTATGATTTAGCACTGTACAGAATGGTGTACGTCAGTTTAATGCTGGGTGGTGCTGCAATAGTAGCTATCCTCGGTCAGAAGGAGAGGCTGGCATCCAGGGATTAGATTACCACAGGTGGAGTTTATTGGCAGTCAGATGGATGTTACAGGGAGATATGGCATACAGTAGGAGGATGTGGAGGGGTGATATGGTGTGGTTTCTATGATTAAGAACAGGGTATACATTACAACATGAATACGGATTAAAGATTAAAGAAACTGGCAACAAATTCCTCCACTACAAACCAGTCTGATACCACTTCTTGCAGTGTTCACATTTACTAAGGCACTACCCAAAAGGCGTCACAAGAGGGCACTCCAACACAAGAGATGACCTATGTACACTGATGCACTTAGTAACAGTCAGCCTCCTACTTAGCCACTACATAATACAGCAATATTACAGTGTCCAAATTCACATAAATATGATTTGGCAGAAATGCTAAACTTTGGCACAAATACTATAATTGAGTACAAGTACTCTAAGATAACAGAAATACTATGATTTAGCAGAAATACAATGTTTTTGCAGAAACACTGTAATTTCACTCAAATACTATGAGATAGCAGTAATACTATGATTTGGCAGAAATACCACGTTTTAGTACAAATACTATGACAAAGCAGAAATACTATGACTTAGAAGTAATACTATAACAAAAGGGATTCCTCAAAATACTATGAAATTGCAGTAATTCTATGATTTGGCAGAAATACTGTACTTCGTACAAATACAATGCTTTGGTACAAATACTATATTTTGATTTCAATACTATGATTTGGCACGAGTAGTATGATTTAGTACAAATACTACGAATTGGCAGAAATACTGTGACTTAGTAGTAATACTATAACATAACAGATATACTATGATTTTGCAGACAGTCTATGTTTTTGCACAACTAGCACAATATGGCAGAAATACTATGATTTGGCACAAGTACTATGATTTAGTACAAATACTCTTATTGGCACAAATACTATGTTTCAGTACAAATACTACGATTTGGCAATAATACTGGGTTTTAGCACAACTACTGAGATTTGGGTGAAATACTATGATTTAGAAGAAATACTATGACTTCGTACAAATACAATGTTTTGGTTCAAATAATATGATTTGCAAAAAATACTATGATTTGGTACAAGTACCATGATTTAGTACAAATACTACAATTTCGCTCAAATACTATGAAATTGCAGTGATACTATGATTTTGAAGGAATACTATGATTTGGTAGAAATACTATGCCTTAGTAGTAATACTATAACATAGCAGATATAATGTGATTTTGCAGGCATAGTATGTTTTTGCACAAATACTACGATTTCGCTCAAATACTATGGAATTGCAGTAATACTATGATTTGGAATGCTATGATTTGGTAGGAATACTATGCCTTAGTAGTAATACTATAACATAACAGATATACTATGATTTTGCAGAAATTCTATGTTTTTGCACAAATACTACAACAACTACTACTACAAATACTACAAGAAATACTATGTTTGGGCAGTAATACTATTATTTGCTATAAATACTATTATTTGGCACATATACCATAATCAGCAGATATACTATAACATAACAGAAATTCTATGACTTAGTAGTAACACTAATATAACAGAAATTTTAACTGGCCACAAATAACATGATTTGGCACAAATACCATGATTTGGCAAAAAGATACCATGATTTGGCACAAATACGATCATATTGCAGAAATACTATGATTGGGTACAAATACTATGATTTGGCACAAGTACTATGAATAAGTACAAATACTATGATTTGGCAGAAATACTATGATTTAGCAGAAATACTATGTTTTAACATAAATAATATCTTTTCACAGAAATTTCTGCTAAAAGGTACTATTTCTGCTTTTTAGCAGAAATACTGTAATTTTGCATAAATACTATGATTTGGGATAAATACTATGATTTGGCAGATATACTATGTTCAGCACATAAACTATAACATAACAGACATTCCTCCACTTAGTAGTAATCTCATAACATAAAATAAATATTATGGTTCTGCCCCAAAACCATGATTTGGGACAAATACCATGATTTTTCAAAAATACTATGATTTAGCAGAAATACTATGATTGAGCAGAAGTACTAAGATGTAGTAGAAGTACTTTGATTTAGCACAAATACTATTATGGAGGAGTAATACTTTAACATGGGAGAAATATTGATATACACACACACATACACATAGAGCAAAGTGTACAGGGGCTGTTAAGAGTCTGTGCTTGGTATATCTAGGTCAGCTAAATTGGCTGCACCTGCTGTAATCAGCACTTACACACACAGACACAGAGACAGCTATGAGTTTTCTTCAGTGTATTTCTGACATTCAGGATTCCCCTCGAACAAATGGCCATAATTTCCTAACCGTAGGGGCTAGAATGGTCGTTCTGACACCATTTTGTTCAGAAGAGATGGGGGAATCTGCAGGTCTTCTTAATTCAGAGATAAAATATAAATTATTGAAGATATATGACTTGTAATACACTGTAACTGAGTAGAGGCGAAGCAAAACTGCCTTGACTTGCCCTCAAACAATGTTTTGTAACTCTAAATCTATATGGAGCATCAAAATCATTCTTTCACCGTAAGAAACAGCAGGCTTTGGTGAACAGTCATGGGAATTTTCAGGTCTCTGTGGAAATCCATCAAAAAGATATGACGAGTGAAAAAAGTGGCTAATTTCCAGAGTTTTAAATCTGAAGAGATCTGAGCAAGGCATGAATTTCCTACTCTCAAACAAGTGTAATTCATGGCCAAACGGCAATAGGTGATAAAAACTTTTTGAATTGTCAGCATCAGGAGTGTCTGAAGATATATTGGCACAAGCCTCATGTCTCAACTTTGTTTCGTTAAGGAGATATGACGGTTTAAAATTGCCTCTCATTAGAGAAATACAGCGGTGATTTTGAACAAACTCTCCATTGACTTTCTATGGACAATTTTCAGACTTTGTGTTACTCTGAGGAGATTTGCAAAAAATCTATAACTCCCACAACAATGATAGTGACATTTTTTGAAAGCCAGCAAAAATACCTACGTTTTGATGTATAATTTGTGGGGGTTGAGTGGAAATTGGGCGAGTAGCAAGAAGTTGTTGGAACATGAAGAGAAAATTCAGAATGGATGAGTGTCCACTCTGAGTTAATTGCATAGCAACCATAACAACGCATGTATTTTCTGAAAAATCACAATTTTGCAACTGAAAACTTAAAGAGGTATAAGATTAAAACGGTAGAAGATCTGAAAAAGCTGAATCAGACAGGAATAGCCCAATAATCTGAGAACATTTTAAAGTTTGAATGGAGTTTCTAGGTGAAAGTATGACAAAGTAGTTAAGTTTCAAAAACAAGCAAGTTTTAGCAGAATTGTGGAAGTTTTCCATTCATTTCAATGGGACAAATTAAAGGAAAAAAGTGTAATATTTTAAAAAGTATAAGAGTAATAAACACCAAAAGTCATTGCCGGAAAGAGCAGAAAGAGCAGAACAGTATAGAGTTTGAACTGAGAAAATCGGCTGAAAACTGAGGAAGTAGTTAAGTGCCAAAAAGTGTACGGAAGCAACTAGAAGAATAATAATAACTAGAAAAATTTGCATTTCCTGCGAAAATGCTGTGTGGATGCCTTAACGCTGAAGCTGTCTGCTGAAAAAGATGAAAAGTTGCAAAAAGTTGTATGGTGGTGAAAAGAATATGTCGCCCTGAGCAGGATTCGAACCTGGCCCTTCTGGTCTCAAGGCAGCTACTCATCTCACTGAGCTAAACTCATTCTCTCAAAAAGGAGGAGGAGAGACCGACAATTCTGCTAAAATGAGCAGAAGCTGCTGAGAATTGTGCTGAGAAGAGGTGAAAAGGCTGAAAATTTTGCAGAAAAGAGGTAAATCAGCAGAATTTCTGCAGAAAAGAGGCAGAACAAAAGAACAAAAGAGAAAACTGAAAACAGGTTTTGCCATGACCGGGATTTGAACCTGGCCCTTCTCGTCTCAAAGCAGCTGCTCATCTCACTGAACCAAACTCTTTCTCTCAAAAACAAGAAATGGAGAAACTGACAATTTTGTTAAATGAGCAGAAGCTGCTGAGAATTGTGCTGAGAAGAAGTGAAAAGGGTGAAAATTTTGCAGAAAAGAGGTGCATCAGCAGAATTTCTGCAGAAAAGAGGTAAAGAAGCAATAAGTTGCGCTGAAAAGAGATGAATCAGCAGAATTTCTGCTCAAAGGCGGCTATTCATTTCCCTGAGCCAAAGTCATTCTTACAAAGAAGAGGTGGAGAGATGGACAATTCTGCTGAAATGAGCAGAAGCTGCTGAGAATTGTGCTGATAAGAGGTGAAAAGGCTGAAAATTTTGCAGAAAAGAGGTGCATCAGCAGAATTTCTGCAGAAAAGAGGCAAAGGAGCAGAAACTTGCGCCGAAAAGAGATGAATCAGCAGAGTTTCTGCTCAAAAGAGTTGTCTTTTTTCTGAATACAGCCAAAAAAGCTGGAATTTGTGCTGAAAAGGGGTGAAAAAAATGAAAATTTTGCTGAAAAGGGGTGAAGAAGCTAAAGTATACCAAATCAAAGTATTTGTGCCAAAACATAGTGTTTCTGCCATATGGTGTTATTTGTGCCACAAAAGTTACTACATTACAACATGAATACGGATTAAAGATGAAAGAAACTGGCAACAAATTCCTCCACTACAAACCAGTCTGATACCACTTCTTTGCAGTGTTCACTAAGGCACTACCCAAAAGGCGCCACAAGAGGGCACTCCAACACAAGAGATGAGGTGAATGAGCAGAATTTCTGCTGAAAAGAGGCAGAAGGTTCTGTATGTAGAAAAAGAAACACTGTTGAACCATGTGTGAAATAAATAAAGAAATGAAATGAAAGAACAACCTGGTTCTGCTCAAATTCACCAATCAGAGGTACTGCCTCTGTCTGCTTCATCAGGCTGTGTACTTGTTTCTGCCATGGAGCGTTAACAAGAATCTGAGGTCCATATTAGAAAAGCTGCTAAAATCATAAAACTTTGCAGAATTGTAATAGATTAGCAATATAAATTACAGGTCTGTGATAGTGTATAAATTTGTAGTGAAAAAAAAAAGTGGACCAAGGTGGGATTGAACCCACGACCTTTGAGCTGCAGAGCCGTGTCATTACTGATTGCGCCACCTGGAAAGGGGGCGGTGGTCTGAAAGACAGATACTTGGGCAGTCAGAAAATAGATCGCGGTGAGAGGCGAAAAACGCCGTTTTTTGGAGTTACAAAACGTTGTGTAACTCAAAAACTAGGAGGGCTAGCAGCATAATTCTTGTACTGGGTGAATCAGCGGACTTTGGTGTATTTTGACTGCGATTTCCATAGCTCGTTCTACCTTCGTCGCGGAGATATGACGAGAGAAGAAACGGCTTCATTTCCAGAGTTTGAAGACTGAGAGAAGGACAGATTTCCACCCCTCAAACAAACGTAATTCATTGCTCAACGGTAAGATAATTGTAAAAACTGCTTCCACTGTGAGTGTCAGCAGTGTCTGAAGATATATGGGCACAAGCCTCATGTCCTAACTTTGCTTTGTTAAAGAGAAATGGCGATTTGAAAATGCCTCCCGTTACAGAATTTCAGCTCTGAATTTCAAAACCTCCCCATAGACTTTGAATGGGGAGTATTGAGACCTTGTGTCACTTCGAGGCAAATTGCGAAAAAACGGTAAATCTCACAATAAAGATAGTGACATTGCCTGAAAGCCAGCAAAAATACCTACGTTTTGATGTATAGTTTATAGGGGTTGAGTGAAAATTGAGTGAGCAGGAAGAAGTTGTTCGGACATGAAGAGAAGTTTCAGAAAGGACCAGTGCTCACTCTGAGTTAATTGCACAGAATTGTGGAAGTTTCCCATTCATTTCAATGGGACAAATTAAAGGAAAAAAGTGTAATATTTTAAAAAGTATAACATTAATAAACACCAAAAGTCATAGCAGTCATTAGCAGAAAGAGCAGAACAGTTTAGAGTTTGAACGGAGAAAATCGGCTGAAAACTGGAGGAGTAGTTAAGTGCCAAAAAACGGAGCAACTAGAAGAATAAAGATAAAGAATAAAGAGAAACAGGAACACAATAGTGTGGAAGCCCTTTAGGGCATCCACACAATTTGCATTTCCTGCGAAAATGCAGTGTGGATGCCTTGACGTTGAAGCTGTCTGCTGAAAAGCTGAAAAAGATGAAAAGTTGCAAAAAGTTGTTGTGGAGAGACGGACAATTCTGCTGAAATGAGCAGAAGCTGCTGAGAATTGTGCTGATAACAGGTGAAAAGGCTGAAAGTTTTGCAGAAAAGAGGTGGATCAGCAGAATTTCTGCAGAAAAGAGGCAAAGAAGCAGAAACTTGCGCTGAAAAGAGATGAATCTGCAGAGTTTCTGCTGAAAAGAGTTTTGTTTTTCTGAAAACAGCCAAAAAAGCTGGAATTTGTGCTGAAAAGGGGTGAAAAAAATGAAAATTTTGCTGAAAAGGGGTGAAGAAGCTAAAGTATACCAAATCAAAGTATTTGTGCCAAAACATAGTGTTTCTGCCATATTGTGGTACTACTACATTACAACATGAATACGGATTAAAGATGAAAGAAACTGGCAACAAATTCCTCCACTACAAACCAGTCTGATACCACTTCTTTGCAGTGTTCACGTTTACTAAGGCACTACCCAAAAGGCGCCACAAGAGGGCACTCCAACACAAGAGATGACCTATGTACACTGATGCACTTAGTAACAGTCAGCCTCCTTGAATTGGCAGAAATAATGTGATTTAGTAGTAATACTATAACATAACAGATATACTGTGATGTTGCAGACATAGTATGTTTTTGCACTACTCATTTGTAGTGAAAAAAATTAGCAATATAAATTACAGGTCTGTGAAAGTGTATAAATTTGTAGTGAAAAAAAAATGTTGACCAAGGTGGGATTGAACCCACGACCATTGAGCTGCAGAGCCGTGTCATTACTGATTGCGCCACCTGGAAAGGGGCGGGCGGCTGAAAAACAAAGACATCAGCAATCAGAAATAAAAGAGATTTCTGTTGAAAACACCTGAAAAAGCTGGAATTTGTGCTGAAAAGGGGTGAAAAAAATGAAAATTTTGCTGAAAAGGGGTGAAGAAGCTAAAGTATACCAAATCAAAGTATTTGTGCCAAAACATGGTATTTCTGCCATATTGTGGTATTTGCGCCACAAAAGTTACTACATTACAACATGAATACGGATTAAAGATGAAAGAAACTGGCAACAAATTCCTCCACTACAAACCAGTCTGATACCACTTCTTTGCAGTGTTCACGTTTACTAAGGCACTACCCAAAAGGTGCCACAAGAGGGCACTCCAACACAAGAGATGACCTATGTACACTGATGCACTTAGTAACAGTCAGCCTCCTACTTAGCCACTACGTAATACAGCGATATTACAGTGTACAAATTCACATAAATTTGCAGGGGAACAAACAAAGCAGGAACAAGCCCAAAACAATCAAATAACTGTGCTGCCATAGCTATCGCTAACTAGCACATACGCTAAAGGTAACTAAAACCAATACACACAAGTAGCAGGGTAAACATCTTAAGCATGGAACATTAACTCACGTTTATGTGACACACACCATCCCCAACAAATACAGGATGGGCTATTTGCTCCCCTTCCCAGCAGCTCTCTCCTCAATCGTTAGCCCAGGAACGAAGGAAGACCATCTAGCTCAGAAGTCCCATGAATTCCCTCACTGCTCAGAGGCTGCTGGTAATGTAGCTCACAATAACACAGGTTTTTCTACAAGCACAAATACTATAACATAGCAGAAATACTGTGATTTTGTTGAAATACTATGCTTTAGGACAAATAGTATGATTTGGCAGAAATACTATGTTTTAGGACATATACTATGATTTGGATCAAATACTATGATATAGCAGCAATACTATGTTTTGGTACAAATGCTGCGTTTAGGCACAAATATTATGATTTGGCAGACACTATGATTTAGCAGAGATAATATGATTTGGCAGAAATACTACACTTTGGCACAAATACTATAATTGAGTGCAAGTACTTTAAGATAACAGAAATACTATGATTTAGCAGAAATACAATGTTTTTGCAGAAACACTGTAATTTCACTCAAACACTATGAAATAGCAGTAAAACTATGATTTGGCAGAAATACTATGTTTCAGTACAAATACTATGACAAAGCAGAAATACTACGACTTAGAAGTAATACTATAACAAAAGGGATTCCTCAAAATACTATGAAATTGCAGTAATTCTCTGATTTGGCAGAAATACTGTACTTCGTACAAATACAATGCTTTGGTACAAATACTATATTTTGATTTCAATACTATGATTTGGCACAAGTAGTATGATTTAGTACGAATACTACGAATTGGCAGAAATACTGTGACTTAGTAGTAATAGTATAACATAGCAGATATAATGTGATTTTGCAGACATAGTATGTTTTTTCACAAATAGTACGATTTCGCTCAAATACTATGGAATTGCAGTAATACTATGATTTGGAATACTATGATTTGGTAGTAATACTATAACATAACAGATATACTATGATTTTGCAGAAATTCTATGTTTTTGCACAAATACTACAACAACTACTACTACAAATACTACAAGAAATACTATGTTTGGGCAGTAATACTATTATTTGCTATAAATACTATTATTTGGCACATATACCATAATCAGCAGATATACTATAACATAACAGAAATTCTATGACTTAGTAGTAACACTAATATAACAGAAATTTTAACTGGCCACAAATAACATGATTTGGCACAAATACCATGATTTGGCAAAAAGATACCATGATTTGGCACAAATACGATCATATTGCAGAAATACTATGATTGGGTACAATACTATGATTTGGCACAAGTACTATGAATAAGTACAAATACTATGATTTGGCAGAAATACTATGATTTAGCAGAAATACTATGTTTTAACATAAATAATATCTTTTCACAGAAATTTCTGCTAAAAGGTACTATTTCTGCTTTTTGGCAGAAATACTGTAATTTTGCATAAATACTATGATTTGGGATAAATACTATGATTTGGCAGATATACTATATTCAGCACATAAACTATAACATAACAGACATTCCTGCACTTAGTAGTAATCTCATAACATAAAATAAATATTATGGTTCTGCCCCCAAACCATGATTTGGCACAAATACCATGATTTTTCAAAAATACTATGATTTAGCAGAAATACTATGATTGAGCAGAAGTACTAAGATGTAGTAGAAGTACTTTGATGTAGCACAAATACTATTATGGAGGAGTAATACTTTAACATGGGAGAAATATTGATATACACACACACATACACAGAGAGCAAAGTGTGCAGAGGCTGTTGAGAGTCTGGGTTTGGTATATCTAAGTCAGCTAAATTGGCTGCACCTGCTGTAATCAGCACTTACACACACAGACACAGAGAGAGGTGTGAGTTTTCTGCAGTGTATTTCTCACATTCAGGATTCCCCTCGAACAAATGGCCATAATTCCTAACCGTAGGGGCTAGAATGCTCATTCTGACACCGATTTGTTCAGAAGAGATGGGGGAATCTGCAGGTCTTCATAAATCAGAGATAAAATATAAATTATTAAAGATATATGACTTGTAATACACCGTAACTGAGTAGAGGCGAAGCAAAACTGCCTTGACTTGCCCTCAAACAATGTTTTGTAACTCTAAATCTATATGGAGCATCAAAATCATTCTTTCACTGTAAGAGACAGCAGGCTTTGGTGAACAGTCATGGAATTTCAGGTCTCTGTGGAAATCCATCAAAAAGATATGATGAGAGAAAAAAGTGCCTCATTTCCAGAGTTTGAAATCTGAAGAAATCTGAGCGAGGGACAAATTTCCTATCCTCAAACAAGTGTAATTCATGGCCAAACGGTAATAGGTGAGGAAAAAATTCTTGAATTGTGAGCATCAGTGACGTCTGAAGATATATTGGCACAAGCGTCATGTCTCAACTTTGTTTCGTTAAGGAGATATGACGATTTGAAAATGCCTCTCATTAGAGAATTCCAGCGCTGATTTTGAAGAAACTCTCCATTGAGTTTCTATGGAGAGTTTTGAGACTTTATGTTACTCTGAGGAGATCTGCAAAAAGTCTATAAGTCCCACAACAATGATAGTGACATTTTCTGAAAGCCAACAGAAATACCTACGTTTTGATGTATAATTTGTGGGGGTTGAGTGGAAATTCAGCGAGTAGCAAGAAGTTGTTCAGACATGAAGAGAAAATTCAGAAAGGACGAGTGCACACTCTGAGTTAATGCATAGCAACCATAGCAACGCATGTATTTTCTGAAAAATCACAATTTTGCAACTGAAAACTTAAAGAGGTATAAAATTAAAACGGTAGAAGATCTGAAAAAGCTGAATCAGACAGGAATAGCCCAATAATCTGAGAACATTTTAAAGTTTGAATGGAGTTTCTAGTGAAAGTATGACAAAGTAGTTAAGTTTCAAAGACAAGCAAGTTTTAGCAGAATTGTGGAAGTTTCCCATTCATTTCAATGGGACAAATTAAAGGAAAAAAGTGTAATATTTTAAAAAGTATAACAGTAATAAACACCAAAAGTCATTGCCGGAAAGAGCAGAAAGAGCAGAACAGTATAGAGTTTGAACTGAGAAAATCGGCAGAAAACTGTGGAAGTAGTTAAGTGCCAAAAAAAAGTAATACGGAAGCAACTAGAAGAATAATAATAAAGAACTAGAAAGCGAAAATTTCAGAAGAAATTTTATGTGTGCCTATGCCGCTGCTAATCACTGTAGTTGCCATTCATACGGCTACAGACAGAAAAACTCAGAAGAGCAGCCATTCTCCACCATGAACTATGGTAAAAACAAACACCGCTCACGCTTCACAGATGACAGCTTACAGTTTTGTGTAAAGATGAAGTTACTTCGTACAGCGCCGATTTGCAGACGCTGTGCACACAGGTTCATGAGCAGAAGTCCCATTGTACCACGGCAGACCCGACAATGTTTGCATGAACACGCTTGAAGCATTACATTATAGACCACTTTTCACACATGCATTCACTTTTTGTTTTTTGTTATTTCTACACAGTGTTCTGAATTATGAACAATGGTCTACAGCCAATCTTGTGTATTATTATACAAACTTTGGTTGTGAGATTCAGATAACTATTTAATAAAAGCTAAATATTTTATATGAGAGTAAGAAAGAAAAGTATATCTTTATGTCCACCTTTCTCTGTTAATGCCCTACCTGGCCCCCTGGCAAAAGCTTTGCTAGATCCGCCCCTGCACAGTTACCAGCTGTCAGCTACACAAAAAAAGGAGCTTGGTGTTTACAGGGAGTGCAGAATTATTAGGCAAATGAGTATTTTGTCCACATCATCCTCTTCATGCATGTTGTCTTACTCCAAGCTGTATAGGCTCGAAAGCCTACTACCAATTAAGCATATTAGGTGATGTGCATCTCTGTAATGAGAAGGGGTGTGGTCTAATGACATCAACACCCTATATCAGGTGTGCATAATTATTAGGCAACCTCCTTTCCTTTGGCAAAATGGGTCAAAGAAGGACTTGACAGGCTCAGAAAAGTCAAAAATAGTGAGATATCTTGCAGAGGGATGCAGCAGTCTTAAAATTGCAAAGCTTCTGAAGCGTGATCATCGAACAATCAAGCGTTTCATTCAAAATAGTCAACAGGGTCGCAAGAAGCGTGTGGAAAAACCAAGGCGCAAAATAACTGCCCATGAACTGAGAAAAGTCAAGCGTGCAGCTGCCAAGATGCCACTTGCCACCTAAGATGTAGTAGAAGTTTGGCCATATTTCAGAGCTGCAACATCACTGGAGTGCCCAAAAGCACAAGGTGTGCAATACTCAGAGACACGGCCAAGGTAAGAAAGGCTGAAAGACGACCACCACTGAACAAGACACACAAGCTGAAACGTCAAGACTGGGCCAAGAAATATCTCAAGACTGATTTTTCTAAGGTTTTATGGACTGATGAAATGAGAGTGAGTCTTGATGGGCCAGATGGATGGGCCCGTGGCTGGATTGGTAAAGGGCAGAGAGCTCCAGTCCGACTCAGACGCCAGCAAGGTGGAGGTGGAGTACTGGTTTGGGCTGGTATCATCAAAGATGAGCTTGTGGGGCCTTTTCGGGTTGAGGATGGAGTCAAGCTCAACTCCCAGTCCTACTGCCAGTTTCTGGAAGACACCTTCTTCAAGCAGTGGTACAGGAAGAAGTCTGCATCCTTCAAGAAAAACATGATTTTCATGCAGGACAATGCTCCATCACACGCGTCCAAGTACTCCACAGCGTGGCTGACAAGAAAGGGTATAAAAGAAGAAAAACTAATGACATGGCCTCCTTGTTCACCTGATCTGAACCCATTGAGAACCTGTGGTCCATCATCAAATGTGAGATTTACAAGGAGGGAAAACAGTACACCTCTCTGAACAGTGTCTGGGAGGCTGTGGTTGCTGCTGCACGCAATGTTGATGGTGAACAGATCAAAACACTGACAGAATCCATGGATGGCAGGCTTTTGAGCGTCCTTGCAAAGAAAGGTGGCTATATTGGTCGCTGATTTGTTTTTGTTTTGTTTTTGAATGTCAGAAATGTATATTTGTGAATGTGGAGATGTTATATTGGTTTCACTGGTAAAATAAATAATTGAAATGGGTATATATTTGTTTTTTGTTAAGTTGCCTAATAATTATGCACAGTAATAGTCACCTGCACACACAGATATCCCCCTAAAATAGCTAAAACTAAACACAAACTAAAAACTACTTCCGAAAACATTCAGCTTTGATATTAATGTGTTTTTGGGTTCATTGAGAACATGGTTGTTGTTCAATAATAAAATTATTCCTCAAAATACAACTTGCCTAATAATTCTGCACTCCCTGTATGAGAGTGAGAAAAATATATCTTTGTGTCCACCTTTCTCTGTTAATGCCCTACCTGGCCCCCTGGCAAAAGCTTTGCTAGATCCGCCCCTGCACAGTTACCAGCTGTCAGCTAAATAAAAAAGGAGCTTGGTGTTTATTTCTCTCAGAAACAGTTCATAACTTCCCTTCAACTCATTCATGTCACCTAAAAAAAGGTAAACCTGTTTCTCCATCACCAGTTCAGCTCTGATGATTCAGTAAGGTCATCTCCTGGTTTCGACCAGCCGCTTCTACAGCTGTGGCTCCAGCAAACATCAGCTGATACTAGAAATTAAAATCAAATGAATTCTAACAACAGCTGATCAAGCTTAAACGTGCTGCTGTTGTTTAGCGCGATAAACAAACAAGAGAGAAAAGCCGATCATTGATCAGTTTCATGACTGAAGTTTGAACAGGCGAGAGAATGACAGGGGAGGCTGTCATAAAGTTCAACATCAGTAACTTAGCGCGCACACAGCTGTATAGAAACTCCATCGTGCTAGCTACCACGCAGTACGAGTTATTATAACTGATTGTAAAAAGTCAGCACAACGAAAATAAACTACACCTAAACTCGGTTTATATCTGACCCAAATAGAGTGCAGGTCATAACTTCTTACCTGAAATTCAGTTCACCTCACGCTCCGACCGGCAGCCGCCTGCTTCTCCTGCCTTCGGTTTCCCTGATCCACGATCTACCACCGGTCGATCGGCGGTCGCCTCGCCGCCTCGTTCCCCGCATGTTCTTTCTGACACACACCGGTGGATAGCTGCCCTCGGTTGTAGCTCCGCGTCAGCGACTACCAAACTCAGTTATTTTTTCCACATCGACCAGCATCTGGACAATCCACCGCCTTTCACTGTTTGTACCGTTACTAAAAAAAAACCCTCATCGGCTCATAAAAACGAAAAATAAGTCCAGCTATGACCCTGAGTCAAAAAGACAGCCAGCTCGGGTTAGCTAGCTACCTGTCTAGCTCTTTGCAGGCACCGAAAACATCAGAGCTAATATGGGATGTCTTGGTAACACGAGCAGATATTTGAAGTTTACATCTGGCCAATCCACCACCTTTCACTGTTTATACCGTTACTAAAATGAATAAATAAATAAATCATCGGTCCATATAAACGAAAAATAAGTCCAGCTAAAACACATACTGTCGGCGAGCGACCGGGTGCTGACACGAGTTTCACCCGCCTCAATATAAGCCAAGCCTGGGTGCTTTTTCACGAAGGGTCGCTAGCGGCTAGCTAACTATGCTAGCGGCGCTAGCTAGCTAGCCGGCTATCAGCAACACATAAGAGAACTGCTGCTAAATAAACTACACCTAAACTCGGTTTATATCTGACCCAAATAGAGTGCAGGTCATAACTTCTTACCTGAAATTCAGTTCACCTCACGCTCCTGCCTTCGCTTTCCCTGATCCACGATTGACCTCCGCGTTAGCAAACACCGGTTGATCGGCGGTCGCGGCATGTCCTTTCTGTCATACACCGGTGGATAGCTGCCCACTGTTGTAGCTCCGCGTTATAGCACCACCAAACAACTCAGTTATTTTTCCACATCCAGCTGTAACTCCGATTCTGTGCGAGCATTTGCGAGAGACCGGGGAGGTGAAACGACAGAGAGAGTCCCCTCGCTATCCATTTGCAGCCAAGTGCGGCAGCTAGCTAGGTAGCCGGCTAGCTGTCAGGCAGGACCGACGTCGTCAGAGCACTGTCGCTAAATATGGGATGTCTTGATAAACAAGCAGATATTGAAGTTTACACACCTACATTCTCGCCTGAAAATATCTTAAAAGTTTATTTTGTGACCTAGAAACACGAATAAAAGACATATAAAACGAAGTGGTGGCCGCCATTGTTCACTCTGTAGAGGCGTGCTATGAATTGTGGATATGGAGTTTTCAACACAAGGATAAATCTTTTCGGCTGTACTACTCCCGGTATACCACTAGAGAGAGCCAAGACACCACAAATGAAGTCTGTTTCTATTTGGCGCCAAAAGATGAATTGGCCTAAATTTGTACTAAAATATAATATTTAAAAACTATAAAAGTCATAAACACCAAAAGTCACAATAATAGTCCAGCTCCAGCCGCACAAAATGATTAACATATGTACCCTATGTCAAAACTGTTTGGCAGAGGAGCGCGGGAAAATTTTCACTAAAATATTAATATTTAAAAAACTATAAATTCATAAACACCAAAAGTCATAGCACACCATTCCAGATCCCGCACAAAATGAGGTAACATATATGAAGCTTGTCTCAAAAACTGCGGGCGTGATACGTGCAAATTTAGGCGGAAATGGAAATAATAATAATAAGAATAATAAATCCGACGAATAGTAATATGTGTGCCTCTTGGCATAGGCACACATAACTAGAAAAATTGCATTTCCTGCGAAAATGCTGTGTGGATGCCTTAACGCTGAAGCTGTCTGCTGAAAAGCTGAAAAGCTGAAAGTTGCAAAAAGTTGTATGGTGGTGAAAAAAAAAAAATGCCGCCTTGAGCAGGATTCGAAACCTGGCCCTCCTGGTCTCAACTGAGCCAAAGTCATTCTGACAAATAATAGGTGGAGAGACTGACAATTTTGCTGAAATGAGCAGAAGCTGCTGAGAATTGTGCTGATAAGAGGTGAAAAGGCTGAAAATTTTGCAGAAAAGAGGTGAATCAGCAGAATTTCTGCAGAAAAGAGGTAAGAAGCAAAAGTTGCGCTGAAAAGAGATGAGTCAGCAGATTTCTGCTCAAAAAGAGTTTTTTTCTGAAAACAGCTGAGAATTGTGCTGAGAAGAGGTGACAAGGCTGAAAATTTTGCAGAAAAGAGGTGAATCAGCAGAATTTCTGCAGAAAAGAGGTAAAGAAGCAAAAAGTTGCGCTGAAAAGAGATGAGTCAGCAGAATTCTGCTCAAAAGAGTTTTTTTTCTGAAAACAGCTGAGATTTGTGCTGATAAGAGGTGAAAAGCTGAACATTTTGCAGAAAAGAGGTGAATCAGCGAATTTCTGCAGAAAGAGGTAAAAAGCAATAAGTTGCGCTGAAAAGAGATGAATCAGCAGAGTTTCTGCTGAAAAGAGTTTGTTTTCTGAAAACAGCCAAAAAAGCTGGAATTTGTGCTGAAAAGGGGTGAAAAAATGAAAAATTTTGCCTACAGGGGTGAAGAAGCTAAAGTATACCAAATCAAGTATTTGTGCCAAAACATAGTGTTCTGCCATATTGTGGTACTACTACATTACAACATGAATACGGATTAAGATGAAAAAACTGGCAACAAATTCCTCCACTACAAACCAGTCTGATACCACTTCTTTGCAGTGTTCACGTTATAAGGCACTACCAAAAGGCGCCACAAGAGGGCACTCCAACACAAGAGATGAGGTGAATGAGCAGAATTTCTGCTGAAAAGAGGCAGAAGGTTCTGTATGTAGAAAAAGAAACACTGTTGAACCATGTGTGAAATAAATAAAGAAATGAAATGAAAGAACAACTGGTTCTGCTCAAAATTCACCAATCAGAGGTACTGCCTCAGTGTGCTTCATCAGGCTGTGTACTTGTTTCTGCCATGGAGCGTTAACAGAATCTGAGGTCCATATTAGAAAAGTTGCTAAAATCATAAAACTTTGCAGAATTGTAATAAATTAGCAATATAAATTACAGGTCTGTGATAGTGTATAAATTTGTAGTGAAAAAAAACGTGACCAAGGTGGGATTGAACCCACGACCTTTGAGCTGCAGAGCCGTGTCATTACTGATTGCGCCACCTGGAAAGGGGCGGCGGTCTGAAAGACAGATACTTGGGCAGTCAGAAAATAGATCGCGGTGAGAGGCGAAAAAACGCCGTTTTTGGAGTTACAAAACGTCGTGTAACTCAAAAACTAGGAGGCTAGCAGCATAATTCTTGTACTGGGTGAATCAGCGGACTTTTGGTGTATTTGACTGCGATTTCATAGCTCGTCTACCTCCGCCGCGGGATATGACGAGAGAAAACGGCTTCATTTCCAGAGTTTGAAGACTGAGAGAAGGACAGATTTCCACCCCTCAAACAACGTAATTCATTGCTCAACGGTATAATTTCTAAAAACTGCTTCCACTGTGAGTGTCAGCAGTGTCTGAAGATATATTGGCACAAGCCTCATGTCCTAACTTTGCTTTGTTAAGAGATATGGCGATTTGAAAATGCCTCCCGTTACAGAATTTCAGCTCTGAATTTCAAAACCTCCCCATAGACTTTGAATGGGGAGTATTGAGACCTTGTGTCACTCCGAGGCACATTGCGAAAAAACGGTAAATCTCACAATAAAGATAGTGACATTGTCTGAAAGCCAGCAAAAATACCTACGTTTTGATGTATATTTGTGGGGTTGAGTGGAAATTGAGTGAGTAGCAAGAAGTTGTTTAGACATGAAGAGAAAATTCAGAACGGACCAGCACTCACTCTGACTTAATTGCATAGCAACCATAGCAACGCATGTATTTTCTGAAAATCACAATTTTGCAACTGAAACTTAAAGAGAGATAAGATTAAAACGGTAGAAGATCTGAAAAAGCTGAATCAGACAGGATAGCCCAATAATCTGAGAAGATTTTAAGTTTGAATGGAGTTTCTAGGTGAAAGTATGACAAGTAGTTAAGTTTCAAAGACAAGCAAGTTTTAGCAGAATTGTGGAAGTTTTCCATTCATTTCAATGGGACAAATTAAAGGAAAAAGTGTAATATTTTAAAAAGTATAACAGTAATAAACACCAAAAGTCATAGCGCATTAGCAGAAGAGCAGAACACTTTAGAGTTTGAACGGAGAAATCGGCTGAAAACTGAGGAGTAGATAAGTGCCAAAGTGTACGGAAGCAACTGGAATATAGTGGAATAAAGAATAAGAGAAACAGGAACTCAAAGTGTGGAAGCCCTATTAGGGCATCCACACAATAAAGAGAAACAGGAAACAATAGTGTGGAAGCCTTTAGGGCATCCACACAATAAGA
>NW_020328592.1:0-23582 GCF_001858045.2 Oreochromis niloticus
ACAATTCTGCTGAATGAGCAGAAGCTGCTGAGATTGTGCTGATAAGAGGTGAAAAGGCTGAAAATTGCAGAAAAGAGGTGAATCAGAAGAATTCTGCAGAAAGAGGCAAAGGAGCAGAAACGTGCGCTGAAAAGAGATGAATCAGCAGAGTTTCTGCTGAAAAGAGGTTTTTTTTCTGAAAACAGCCCCAAAAAATGGAATTTGTGCTGAAAAGGGTGAAGAAGGTAAAGTATACCAATCAAGTATTTGTGCCAAAACATAGTGTTTCTGCCATATTGTGGTATTTGTGCCACAAAAGTTACTACATTACAACATGAATATGGATTAAAGATGAAAGAAACTGGCAACAAATTCCTCCACTACAAACCAGTCTGATACCACTTCTTTGCAGTGTTCACGTTTACTAAGGCACTACCCAAAAGGCGCCACAAGAGGGCACTCCAACACAACAGATGACCTATGTACACTGATGCACTTAGTAACAGTCAGCCTCCTTGAATTGGCAGAAATAATGTGATTTAGTAGTAATACTATAACATAACAGATTCTGTGATGTTGCAGACATAGTATGTTTTTGCACTACTCATTTGTAGTGAAAAAATTAGCAATATAAATTACAGGTCTGTGAAGTGTATAAATTTGTAGTGAAAAAAAATGTTGACCAAGGTGGGATTGAACCCACGACCATTGAGCTGCAGAGCCGTGTCATTACTGATTGCGCCACCTGGAAAGGGGGCGGGCGGCTGAAAACAAAGACATCAGCAATCAGAAATAAAAGAGATTTCGTTGAAAACACCTGAAAAAGCTGGAATTTGTGCTGAAAAGGGGTGAAAAAAATGAAAATTTTGCTGAAAAGGGGTGAAGAAGCTAAAGTATACCAAATCAAGTATTTGTGCCAAAACATGGTATTTCTGCCATATTGTGGTATTTTTGCGCCACAAAAGTTACTACATTACAACATGAATACGGATTAAAGATGAAAGAAACTGGCAACAAATTCCTCCACTACAAACCAGTCTGATACCACTTCTTTGCAGTGTTCACGTTTACTAAGGCACTACCCAAAAGGTGCCACAAGAGGGCACTCCAACACAAGAGATGACCTATGTACACTGATGCACTTAGTAACAGTCAGCCTCCTACTTAGCCACTACGTAATACAGCGATATTACAGTGTACAAATTCACATCAATTTGCAGGGGGAACAAACAAAGCAGGAACAAGCCCAAAACAATCAAATAACTGTGCTGCCATAGCTATCGCTAACTAGCACATACGCTAAAGGTAACTAAACCAATACACACAAGTAGCAGGGTAAACATCTTAAGCATGGAACATTAACTCACGTTTATGTGACACACACCATCCCCAACAAATACAGGATGGGCTATTGCTCCCCTTCCCAGCAGCTCTCTCCTCAATCGTTAGCCCAGGAACGAAGGAAGACCATCTAGCTCAGAAGTCCCATGAATTCCCTCACTGCTCAGAGGCTGCTGGGTAATGTAGCTCACAATAACACAGGTTTTTCTACAAGCACAAATACTATAACATAGCAGAAATACTGTGATTTTGTTGAAATACTATGCTTTAGGACAAATAGTATGATTTGGCAGAAATACTATGTTTAGGACATATACTATGATTTGGATCAAATACTATGATATAGCAGCAATACTATGTTTTGGTACAAATGCTGCGTTTAGGCACAAATATTATGATTTGGCAGACACTATGATTTAGCAGAGATAATATGATTTGGCAGAAATACTACACTTTGGCACAAATACTATAATTGAGTGCAAGTACTTTAAGATAACAGAAATACTATGATTTAGCAGAAATACAATGTTTTTGCAGAAACACTGTAATTTCACTCAAACACTATGAAATAGCAGTAAAACTATGATTTGGCAGAAATACTATGTTTCAGTACAAATACTATGACAAAGCAGAAATACTACGACTTAGAAGTAATACTATAACAAAAGGGATTCCTCAAAATACTATGAAATTGCAGTAATTCTCTGATTTGGCAGAAATACTGTACTTCGTACAAATACAATGCTTTGGTACAAATACTATATTTTGATTTCAATACTATGATTTGGCACAAGTAGTATGATTTAGTACGAATACTACGAATTGGCAGAAATACTGTGACTTAGTAGTAATAGTATAACATAGCAGATATAATGTGATTTTGCAGACATAGTATGTTTTTCACAAATAGTACGATTTCGCTCAAATACTATGGAATTGCAGTAATACTATGATTGGAATACTATGATTTGGTAGTAATACTATAACATAACAGATATACTATGATTTGCAGAAATTCTATGTTTTGCACAAATACTACAACAACTACTACTACAAATACTACAAGAAATACTATGTTTGGGCAGTAATACTATTATTTGCTATAAATACTATTATTTGGCACATATACCATAATCAGCAGATATACTATAACATAACAGAAATCTATGACTTAGTAGTAACACTAATATAACAGAAATTTTAACTGGCCACAAATAACATGATTTGGCACAAATACCATGATTGGCAAAAAGATACCATGATTTGGCACAAATACGATCATATTGCAGAAATACTATGATTGGGTACAAATACTATGATTTGGCACAAGTACTATGAATAAGTACAAATACTATGATTTGGCAGAAATACTATGATTTAGCAGAAATACTATGTTTTAACATAAATAATATCTTTTCACAGAAATTTCTGCTAAAAGGTACTATTTCTGCTTTTTGGCAGAAATACTGTAATTTTGCATAAATACTATGATTTGGGATAATACTATGATTTGGCAGATATACTATATTCAGCACATAAACTATAACATAACAGACATTCCTGCACTTAGTAGTAATCTCATAACATAAAATAAATATTATGGTTCTGCCCCCAAACCATGATTTGGCACAAATACCATGATTTTTCAAAAATACTATGATTTAGCAGAAATACTATGATTGAGCAGAAGTACTAAGATGTAGTAGAAGTACTTTGATTTAGCACAAATACTATTATGGAGGAGTAATACTTTAACATGGGAGAAATATTGATATACACACACACATACACAGAGAGCAAAGTGTGCAGAGGCTGTTGAGAGTCTGGGTTTGGTATATCTAGGTCAGCTAAATTGGCTGCACCTGCTGTAATCAGCACTTACACACACAGACACAGAGAGAGGTGTGAGTTTCTACAGTGTATTTCTCACATTCAGGATTCCCCTCGAACAAATGGCCATAATTTCCTAACCGTAGGGGCTAGAATGCTCATTCTGACACCGATTTGTTCAGAAGAGATGGGGGAATCTGCAGGTCTTCATAAATCAGAGATAAAATATAAATTATTAAAGATATATGACTTGTAATACACCATAACTGAGTAGAGGCAAAGCAAAACTGCCTTGACTTGCCCTCAAACAATGTTTTGTAACTCTAAATCTATATGGAGCATCAAAATCATTCTTTCACCGTAAGAAACAGCAGGCTTTGGTGAACAGTCATGGGAATTTTCAGGTCTCTGTGGAAATCCATCAAAAAGATATGATGAGAGAAAAAAGTGCCTCATTTCCAGAGTTTGAAATCTGAAGAAATCTGAGCGAGGGACAAATTTCCTATCCTCAAACAAGTGTAATTCATGGCCAAACGGTAATAGGTGAGGAAAAAATTCTTGAATTGTGAGCATCAGTGACGTCTGAAGATATATTGGCACAAGCGTCATGTCTCAGCTTTGTTTCGTTAAGGAGATATGACGATTTGAAAATGCCTCTCATTAGAGAATTCCAGCGCTGATTTTGAAGAAACTCTCCATTGAGTTTCTATGGAGAGTTTTGAGACTTTATGTTACTCTGAGGAGATCTGCAAAAAGTCTATAAGTCCCACAACAATGATAGTGACATTTTCTGAAAGCCAACAGAAATACCTACGTTTTGATGTATAATTTGTGGGGTTGAGTGGAAATTCAGCGAGTAGCAAGAAGTTGTTCAGACATGAAGAGAAAATTCAGAAAGGACGAGTGCACACTCTGAGTTAATTGCATAGCAACCATAACAACGCATGTATTTTCTGAAAATCACAATTTTGCAACTGAAAACTTAAAGAGGTATAAAATTAAAACGGTAGAAGATCTGAAAAAGCTGAATCAGACAGGAATAGCCCAATAATCTGAGAACATTTTAAAGTTTGAATGGAGTTTCTAGGTGAAAGTATGACAAAGTAGTTAAGTTTCAAAGACAAGCAAGTTTTAGCAGAATTGTGGAAGTTTCCCATTCATTTCAATGGGACAAATTAAAGGAAAAAAGTGTAATATTTTAAAAAGTATAACAGTAATAAACACCAAAAGTCATTGCCGGAAAGAGCAGAAAGAGCAGAACAGTATAGAGTTTGAACTGAGAAAATCGGCAGAAAACTGTGGAAGTAGTTAAGTGCCAAAAAGTGTACGGAAGCAACTAGAAGAATAATAATAAAGAACTAGAAAGCGAAAATTTCAGAAGAAATTTTATGTGTGCCTATGCCGCTGCTAATCACTGTAGTTGCCATTCATACGGCTACAGACAGAAAAACTCAGAAGAGCAGCCATTCTCCACCATGAACTATGGTAAAAACAAACACCGCTCACGCTTCACAGATGACAGCTTACAGTTTTGTGTAAAGATGAAGTTACTTCGTACAGCGCCGATTTGCAGACGCTGTGCACACAGGTTCATGAGCAGAAGTCCCATTGTACCACGGCAGACCCGACAATGTTTGCATGAACACGCTCTGAAGCATTACATTATAGACCACTTTTCACACATGCATTCACTTTTTGTTTTTGTTATTTCTACACAGTGTTCTGAATTATGAACAATGGTCTACAGCCAATCTTGTGTATTATTATACAAACTTTGGTTGTGAGATTCAGATAACTATTTAATAAAAGCTAAATATTTTATATGAGAGTAAGAAAGAAAAGTATATCTTTATGTCCACCTTTCTCTGTTAATGCCCTACCTGGCCCCCTGGCAAAAGCTTTGCTAGATCCGCCCCTGCACAGTTACCAGCTGTCAGCTACACAAAAAAAGGAGCTTGGTGTTTACAGGGAGTGCAGAATTATTAGGCAAATGAGTATTTTGTCCACATCATCCTCTTCATGCATGTTGTCTTACTCCAAGCTGTATAGGCTCGAAAGCCTACTACCAATTAAGCATATTAGGTGATGTGCATCTCTGTAATGAGAAGGGGTGTGGTCTAATGACATCAACACCCTATATCAGGTGTGCATAATTATTAGGCAACCTCCTTTCCTTTGGCAAATGGGTCAAAAGAAGGACTTGACAGGCTCAGAAAAGTCAAAAATAGTGAGATATCTTGCAGAGGGATGCAGCAGTCTTAAAATTGCAAAGCTTCTGAAGCGTGATCATCGAACAATCAAGCGTTTCATTCAAAATAGTCAACAGGGTCGCAAGAAGCGTGTGGAAAAACCAAGGCGCAAAATAACTGCCCATGAACTGAGAAAAGTCAAGCGTGCAGCTGCCAAGATGCCACTTGCCACCAGTTTGGCCATATTTCAGAGCTGCAACATCACTGGAGTGCCCAAAAGCACAAGGTGTGCAATACTCAGAGACACGGCCAAGGTAAGAAAGGCTGAAAGACGACCACCACTGAACAAGACACACAAGCTGAAACGTCAAGACTGGGCCAAGAAATATCTCAAGACTGATTTTCTAAGGTTTTATGGACTGATGAAATGAGAGTGAGTCTTGATGGGCCAGATGGATGGGCCCGTGGCTGGATTGGTAAAGGGCAGAGAGCTCCAGTCCGACTCAGACGCCAGCAAGGTGGAGGTGGAGTACTGGTTTGGGCTGGTATCATCAAAGATGAGCTTGTGGGGCCTTTTCGGGTTGAGGATGGAGTCAAGCTCAACTCCCAGTCCTACTGCCAGTTTCTGGAAGACACCTTCTTCAAGCAGTGGTACAGGAAGAAGTCTGCATCCTTCAAGAAAAACATGATTTCATGCAGGACAATGCTCCATCACACGCGTCCAAGTACTCCACAGCGTGGTTGACAAGAAAGGGTATAAAAGAAGGAAAAACTAATGACATGGCCTCCTTGTTCACCTGATCTGAACCCCATTGAGAACCTGTGGTCCATCATCAAATGTGAGATTTACAAGGAGGGAAAACAGTACACCTCTCTGAACAGTGTCTGGGAGGCTGTGGTTGCTGCTGCACGCAATGTTGATGGTGAACAGATCAAAACACTGACAGAATCCATGGATGGCAGGCTTTTGAGCGTCCTTGCAAAGAAAGGTGGCTATATTGGTCGCTGATTTGTTTTTGTTTTGTTTTTGAATGTCAGAAATGTATATTTGTGAATGTGGAGATGTTATATTGGTTTCACTGGTAAAAATAAATAATTGAAATGGGTATATATTTGTTTTTTGTTAAGTTGCCTAATAATTATGCACAGTAATAGTCACCTGCACACACAGATATCCCCCTAAAATAGCTAAAACTAAACACAAACTAAAAACTACTTCCGAAAACATTCAGCTTTGATATTAATGTGTTTTTTGGGTTCATTGAGAACATGGTTGTTGTTCAATAATAAAATTATTCCTCAAAAATACAACTTGCCTAATAATTCTGCACTCCCTGTATGAGAGTGAGAAATAAAAGTATATCTTTGTGTCCACCTTTCTCTGTTAATGCCCTACCTGGCCCCCTGGCAAAAGCTTTGCTAGATCCGCCCCTGCACAGTTACCAGCTGTCAGCTAAATAAAAAAAGGAGCTTGGTGTTTATTTCTCTCAGAAACAGTTCATAACTTCCCTTCAACTCATTCATGTCACCTAAAAAAAAGGTAAACCTGTTTCTCCATCACCAGTTCAGCTCTGATGATTCAGTAAGGTCATCTCCTGGTTTCGACCAGCCGCTTCTACAGCTGTGGCTCCAGCAAACATCAGCTGATACTAGAAATTAAAATCAAATGAATTCTAACAACAGCTGATCAAGCTTAAACGTGCTGCTGTTGTTTAGCGCGATAAACAAACAAGAGAGAAAAGCCGATCATTGATCAGTTTCATGACTGAAGTTTGAACAGGCGAGAGAATGACAGGGGAGGCTGTCATAAAGTTCAACATCAGTAACTTAGCGCGCACACAGCTGTATAGAAACTCCATCGTGCTAGCTACCACGCAGTACGAGTTATTATAACTGATTGTAAAAAGTCAGCACAACGAAAATAAACTACACCTAAACTCGGTTTATATCTGACCCAAATAGAGTGCAGGTCATAACTTCTTACCTGAAATTCAGTTCACCTCACGCTCCGACCGGCAGCCGCCTGCTTCTCCTGCCTTCGGTTTCCCTGATCCACGATCTACCACCGGTCGATCGGCGGTCACCTCGCCGCCTCGTTCCCCGCATGTTCTTTCTGACACACACCGGTGGATAGCTGCCCTCGGTTGTAGCTCCACGTCAGCGACTACCAAACAATTCAGTTATTTTTTCCACATCGACCAGCATCTGGACAATCCACCGCCTTTCACTGTTTGTACCGTTACTAAAAAAAAACCCTCATCGGCTCATAAAAACGAAAAATAAGTCCAGCTATGACCCTGAGTCAAAAAGACAGCCAGCTCGGGTTAGCTAGCTACCTGTCTAGCTCTTTGCAGGCACCGAAAACATCAGAGCTAATATGGGATGTCTTGGTAACACGAGCAGATATTTGAAGTTTACATCTGGCCAATCCACCACCTTTCACTGTTTATACCGTTACTAAAATGAATAAATAAATAAATCATCGGTCCATATAAACGAAAAATAAGTCCAGCTAAAACACATACTGTCGGCGAGCGACCGGGTGCTGACACGAGTTTCACCCGCCTCAATATAAGCCAAGCCTGGGTGCTTTTTCACGAAGGGTCGCTAGCGGTGCTAGCTAACTATGCTAGCGGCGCTAGCTAGCTAGCCGGCTATCAGCATCACATAAGAGAACTGCTGCTAAATAAACTACACCTAAACTCGGTTTATATCTGACCCAAATAGAGTGCAGGTCATAACTTCTTACCTGAAATTCAGTTCACCTCACGCTCCTGCCTTCGCTTTCCCTGATCCACGATTGACCTCCGCGTTAGCAAACACCGGTCGATCGGCGGTCGCGGCATGTCCTTTCTGTCATACACCGGTGGATAGCTGCCCACTGTTGTAGCTCCGCATTATAGCACCACCAAACAACTCAGTTATTTTTCCACATCCAGCTGTAACTCCGATTCTGTGCGAGCATTTGCGAGAGACCGGGGAGGTGAAACGACAGAGAGAGTCCCCTCGCTATCCATTTGCAGCCAAGTGCGGCAGCTAGCTAGGTAGCCGGCTAGCTGTCAGGCAGGACCAACGTCGTCAGAGCACTGTCGCTAAATATGGGATGTCTTGATAAAACAAGCAGATATTTGAAGTTTACACACCTACATTCTCGCCTGAAAATATCTTAAAAGTTTATTTGTGACCTAGAAACACGAATAAAAGACATATAAAACGAAGTGGTGGCCGCCATTGTTCACTCTGTAGAGGCGTGCTATGAATTGTGGGATATGGAGTTTTCAACACAAGGATAAATCTTTTCGGCTGTACTACTCCCGGTATACCACTAGAGAGAGCCAAGACACCACAAATGAAGTCTGTTTATTTGGCGCCAAAAGATGAATTGGCCTAAATTTGTACTAAAATATTAATATTTAAAAAACTATAAAAGTCATAAACACCAAAAGTCACAACGTAATAGTCCAGCTCCAGCCGCACAAAATGATCTAACATATGTAATCCTAATGTCAAAACTGTTTGGCAGAGGAGCGCGGGAAAATTTTCACTAAAATATTAATATTTAAAAAACTATAAAATTCATAAACACCAAAAGTCATAGCACACCATTCCAGATCCGGCCGCACAAAATGAGGTAACATATATGAAGCTTGTCTCAAAACTGCGGGGCGTGATACGTGCCGAAATTTAGGCGGAAGATGGAGAATAATAATAATAAGAATAATAAATCCGACGAATAGTAATATGTGTGCCTCTTGGCATAGGCACACATAACTAGAAAAATTTGCATTTCCTGCGAAAATGCTGTGTGGATGCCTTAACGCTGAAGCTGTCTGCTGAAAAGCTGAAAAAGCTGAAAAGTTGCAAAAAGTTGTATGGTGGTGAAAAAAAAAAAAATGCCGCCTTGAGCAGGATTCGAACCTGGCCCTCCTGGTCTCAACTGAGCCAAAGTCATTCTGACAAATAATAGGTGGAGAGACTGACAATTTTGCTGAAATGAGCAGAAGCTGCTGAGAATTGTGCTGATAAGAGGTGAAAAGGCTGAAAATTTTGCAGAAAAGAGGTG
This sequence comes from Oreochromis niloticus, assembly GCF_001858045.2. Taxonomy (NCBI): domain Eukaryota; kingdom Metazoa; phylum Chordata; class Actinopteri; order Cichliformes; family Cichlidae; genus Oreochromis; species Oreochromis niloticus. The sequence continues at coordinate 9,403 of NW_020328592.1, forward strand.
AATCAGCAGAATTTCTGCAGAAAAGAGGTAAAGAAGCAAAAAGTTGCGCTGAAAAGAGATGAGTCAGCAGAATTTCTGCTCAAAAGAGTTTTTTTTCTGAAAACAGCTGAGAATTGTGCTGAGAAGAGGTGACAAGGCTGAAAATTTTGCAGAAAAGAGGTGAATCAGCAGAATTTCTGCAGAAAAGAGGTAAAGAAGCAAAAAGTTGCGCTGAAAAGAGATGAGTCAGCAGAATTTCTGCTCAAAAGAGTTTTTTTTCTGAAAACAGCTGAGATTTGTGCTGATAAGAGGTGAAAAGGCTGAACATTTTGCAGAAAAGAGGTGAATCAGCAGAATTTCTGCAGAAAAGAGGTAAAGAAGCAATAAGTTGCGCTGAAAAGAGATGAATCAGCAGAGTTTCTGCTGAAAAGAGTTTTGTTTTTCTGAAAACAGCCAAAAAAGCTGGAATTTGTGCTGAAAAGGGGTGAAAAAATGAAAATTTTGCCTACAGGGGTGAAGAAGCTAAAGTATACCAAATCAAAGTATTTGTGCCAAAACATAGTGTTTCTGCCATATTGTGGTACTACTACATTACAACATGAATACGGATTAAAGATGAAAGAAACTGGCAACAAATTCCTCCACTACAAACCAGTCTGATACCACTTCTTTGCAGTGTTCACGTTTACTAAGGCACTACCCAAAAGGCGCCACAAGAGGGCACTCCAACACAAGAGATGAGGTGAATGAGCAGAATTTCTGCTGAAAAGAGGCAGAAGGTTCTGTATGTAGAAAAAGAAACACTGTTGAACCATGTGTGAAATAAATAAAGAAATGAAATGAAAGAACAACCTGGTTCTGCTCAAATTCACCAATCAGAGGTACTGCCTCAGTGTGCTTCATCAGGCTGTGTACTTGTTTCTGCCATGGAGCGTTAACAAGAATCTGAGGTCCATATTAGAAAAGTTGCTAAAATCATAAAACTTTGCAGAATTGTAATAAATTAGCAATATAAATTACAGGTCTGTGATAGTGTATAAATTTGTAGTGAAAAAAAACAAAACGTGGACCAAGGTGGGATTGAACCCACGACCTTTGAGCTGCAGAGCCGTGTCATTACTGATTGCGCCACCTGGAAAGGGGGCGGCGGTCTGAAAGACAGATACTTGGGCAGTCAGAAATAGATCGCGGTGAGAGGCGAAAAACGCCGTTTTTGGAGTTACAAAACGTCGTGTAACTCAAAAACTAGGAGGGCTAGCAGCATAATTCTTGTACTGGGTGAATCAGCGGACTTTGGTGTATTTTGACTGCGATTTTCATAGCTCGTTCTACCTCCGCCGCGGAGATATGACGAGAGAAGAAACGGCTTCATTTCCAGAGTTTGAAGACTGAGAGAAGGACAGATTTCCACCCCTCAAACAAACGTAATTCATTGCTCAACGGTAAGATAATTCTAAAAACTGCTTCCACCGTGAGTGTCAGCAGTGTCTGAAGATATATTGGCACAAGCCTCATGTCCTAACTTTGCTTTGTTAAAGAGATATGGCGATTTGAAAATGCCTCCCGTTACAGAATTTCAGCTCTGAATTTGAAAACCTCCCCATAGACTTTGAATGGGGAGTATTGAGACCTTGTGTCACTCCGAGGCACATTGCGAAAAAACGGTAAATCTCACAATAAAGATAGTGACATTGTCTGAAAGCCAGCAAAAATACCTACGTTTTGATGTATAATTTGTGGGGGTTGAGTGGAAATTGAGTGAGTAGCAAGAAGTTGTTTAGACATGAAGAGAAAATTCAGAACGGACCAGCACTCACTCTGACTTAATTGCATAGCAACCATAGCAACGCATGTATTTTCTGAAAAATCACAATTTTGCAACTGAAAACTTAAAGAGAGATAAGATTAAAACGGTAGAAGATCTGAAAAAGCTGAATCAGACAGGAATAGCCCAATAATCTGAGAAGATTTTAAAGTTTGAATGGAGTTTCTAGGTGAAAGTATGACAAAGTAGTTAAGTTTCAAAGACAAGCAAGTTTTAGCAGAATTGTGGAAGTTTTCCATTCATTTCAATGGGACAAATTAAAGGAAAAAAGTGTAATATTTTAAAAAGTATAACAGTAATAAACACCAAAAGTCATAGCCGGCATTAGCAGAAAGAGCAGAACACTTTAGAGTTTGAACGGAGAAAATCGGCTGAAAACTGAGGGAGTAGATAAGTGCCAAAAAGTGTACGGAAGCAACTGGAATATAGTGGAATAAAGAATAAAGAGAAACAGGAACTCAATAGTGTGGAAGCCCTATTAGGGCATCCACACAATAAAGAGAAACAGGAAAACAATAGTGTGGAAGCCCTTTAGGGCATCCACACAATAAAGAATAAAGAGAAACAGGAACTCAATAGTGTGGAAGCCCTTTAGGGCATCCACACAATAAAGAGAAACAGGAAAACAATTGTGTGGAAGCCCTTTAGGGCATCCACACAATAAAGAATAAAGAGAAACAGGAACTCAATAGTGTGGAAGCCCTTTTAGGGCATCCACACAATAAAGAGAAACAGGAACTCAATAGTGTGGAAGCCCTTTTAGGGCATCCACACAACTAGAAAGCGAAAATTTCAGAAGAAATTTTATGTGTGCCTATGCCGCTGCTAATCACTGTAGTTGCCATTCATACGGCTACAGACAGCAAAACTCAGAAGAGCAGCCATTCTCCACCATGAACTATGGTAAAAACAAACACCGCTCACGCTTCACAGATGACAGCTTACAGTTTTGTGTAAAGATGAAGTTACTTCGTACAGCGCCGATTTGCAGACGCTGTGCACACAGGTTCATGAGCAGAAGTCCCATTGTACCACGGCAGACCCGACAATGTTTGCATGAACACGCTTTGAAGCATTACATTATAGACCACTTTTCACACATGCATTCACTTTTTGTTTTTTGTTATTTCTACACAGTGTTCTGAATTATGAACAATGGTCTACAGCCAATCTTGTGTATTATTATACAAACTTTGGTTGTGAGATTCAGATAACTATTTAATAAAAGCTAAATATTTTATATGAGAGTAAGAAAGAAAAGTATATCTTTATGTCCACCTTTCTCTGTTAATGCCCTACCTGGCCCCCTGGCAAAAGCTTTGCTAGATCCGCCCCTGCACAGTTACCAGCTGTCAGCTACACAAAAAAAGGAGCTTGGTGTTTACAGGGAGTGCAGAATTATTAGGCAAATCAGTATTTTGTCCACATCATCCTCTTCATGCATGTTGTCTTACTCCAAGCTGTATAGGCTCGAAAGCCTACTACCAATTAAGCATATTAGGTGATGTGCATCTCTGTAATGAGAAGGGGTGTGGTCTAATGACATCAACACCCTATATCAGGTGTGCATAATTATTAGGCAACCTCCTTTCCTTTGGCAAAATGGGTCAAAAGAAGGACTTGACAGGCTCAGAAAAGTCAAAAATAGTGAGATATCTTGCAGAGGGATGCAGCAGTCTTAAAATTGCAAAGCTTCTGAAGCGTGACCATCGAACAATCAAGCGTTTCATTCAAAATAGTCAACAGGGTCGCAAGAAGCGTGTGGAAAAACCAAGGCGCAAAATAACTGCCCATGAACTGAGAAAAGTCAAGCGTGCAGCTGCCAAGATGCCACTTGCCACCAGTTTGGCCATATTTCAGAGCTGCAACATCACTGGAGTGCCCAAAAGCACAAGGTGTGCAATACTCAGAGACACGGCCGAGGTAAGAAAGGCTGAAAGACGACCACCACTGAACAAGACACACAAGCTGAAACGTCAAGACTGGGCCAAGAAATATCTCAAGACTGATTTTTCTAAGGTTTTATGGACTGATGAAATGAGAGTGAGTCTTGATGGGCCAGATGGATGGGCCCGTGGCTGGATTGGTAAAGGGCAGAGAGCTCCAGTCCCACTCAGACGACAGCAAGGTGGAGGTGGAGTACTGGTTTGGGCTGGTATCATCAAAGATGAGCTTGTGGGGCCTTTTCGGGTTGAGGATGGAGTCAAGCTCAACTCCCAGTCCTACTGCCAGTTTCTGGAAGACACCTTCTTCAAGCAGTGGTACAGGAAGAAGTCTGCATCCTTCAAGAAAAACATGATTTTCATGCAGGACAATGCTCCATCACACGCGTCCAAGTACTCCACAGCGTGGCTGGCAAGAAAGGGTATAAAAGAAGAAAAACTAATGACATGGCCTCCTTGTTCACCTGATCTGAACCCCATTGAGAACCTGTGGTCCATCATCAAATGTGAGATTTACAAGGAGGGAAAACAGTACACCTCTCTGAACAGTGTCTGGGAGGCTGTGGTTGCTGCTGCACGCAATGTTGATGGTGAACAGATCAAAACACTGACAGAATCCATGGATGGCAGGCTTTTGAGTGTCCTTGCAAAGAAAGGTGGCTATATTGGTCGCTGATTTGTTTTTGTTTTGTTTTTGAATGTCAGAAATGTATATTTGTGAATGTGGAGATGTTATATTGGTTTCACTGGTAAAAATAAATAATTGAAATGGGTATATATTTGTTTTTTGTTAAGTTGCCTAATAATTATGCACAGTAATAGTCACCTGCACACACAGATATCCCCCTAAAATAGCTAAAACTAAAAACAAACTAAAAACTACTTCCAAAAACATTCAGCTTTGATATTAATGAGTTTTTTGGGTTCATTGAGAACATGGTTGTTGTTCAATAATAAAATTATTCCTCAAAAATACAACTTGCCTAATAATTCTGCACTCCCTGTATGAGAGTAAGAAAGAAAAGTATATCTTTATGTCCACCTTTCTCTGTTAATGCCCTACCTGGCCCCCTGGCAAAAGCTTTGCTAGATCCGCCCCTGCACAGTTACCAGCTGTCAGCTACACAAAAAAAGGAGCTTGGTGTTTGTCTCTCAGAAACAGTTCATAACTTCCCTTCAACTCATTCATGTCACCTAAGGGTAAACCTGTTTCTCCATCACCTGTTCAGCTCTGATGATTCAGTAAGGATATCTGGTTTGGAACAGCCGTTTTTACAGCTGTGGCTGCAGCAAACATCAGCTGATACTAGAAATTAAAAGCAAATGAATTCTAACAACAGCTGATCAAGCTTAAACGTGCTGCTGTTGTTTAGCGCGATAAACAAACAAGAGAGAAAAGCCGATCATTGATCAGTTTCATGACTGAAGTTTCAACAGGCGAGAGAATGACAGGGGAGGCTTCGTAACGACAGAATAAATCGTAATATTTCTCTGAATGTGGCACGATTCCGTTTGTACGGCAACTCTACGAACTAACCATTATGAATAAAATAAAGTCCAACGTCAGTAACTTAGCGCGCACACAGCTGTATATAAACTCCCGTCGTGCTAGCTAGCACGCAGTACGATTGTAAAAAGTCAGCACAACGAAAATAAACTACACCTAAACTCTGTTTATATCTGACCCAAATAGAGTGCAGTTCATAACTTCTTACCTGAAATTCAGTTCACCTCACGCTCCTGCCTTCGCTTTCCCTGATCCATGATTGACCACCGCGTTAGCAATCAATAGCCTGCCCGGCCTCATATGTCTCGTTGGCGGCATGTCCTTTCTGTCACACACCGGTGGGTAGCTGCCCTCTGTTGTAGCTCCACCACCAAACAACTCAGTTATTTTTCCACATCCAGCTGTAACTCCGATTCTATGCGAGCATTTGCGAGAGACCGGGGAGGTGAAACCACAGAGAGAGTCCCCTCGCTATCCATTTGCAGCCAAGTGCGGCAGCTAGCTAGGTAGCCGGCTAGCTGTCAGGCAGGACCGACGTAGTCAGAGCACTGTCGCTAAATATGGGATGTCTTGATAAAACAAGCAGATATTTGAAGTTTACACACCTACATTCTCGCCTGAAAATATCTTAAAGCTTATTTTGTGACCTAGAAACACGAATAAAAGACATATAAACGAAGTGGTGGCCGCCATTGTTCACTCTGTAGAGGCGTGCTATGAATTGTGGATATTGAGTTTTCCACCAAGCATTACCGTAACTTTTGAATGATTTGCGCAACCTTAAAATTCCAATGGCTCCTGAAAGCAGCGACGCTGTGCGCACCGTTGAAATTGTCATCATTACGGTAATCCAAATAAGGGTACACAGGCTGTACCACTCCCGGCATACCACTAGAGAGAGCCAACACACCACAAATGAAGTCTGTTTATTTGGCGCCAAAAGATGAATTGGCCTAAATTTGCACTAAATATTAATATTTAAAAAACTATAAAGTCATGAACACCAAAAGTCATGACATAATAGTCCAGCTCCAGCGCACAAAATGATCTAACATATGTAACCCTAATGTCAAAACTGTTCGGCAGAGGAGCGCGGGAAAATTTTCACTAAATATTAATATTTAAAAAACTATAAAATTCACAAAGACCAAAAGTCATAGCACACCATTCCAGATCCGGCCGCACAAAATGAGGTAACATATATGAAGCTTGTCTCAAAACTGCGGGGCGAGATTCGCTGCAAATTTCAGGCGGAAACTGGAGAATATAATAATAACTAGAAAGCGAAAATTTCAGAAGAAATTTTATGTGTGCCTATGCCGCTGCTAATCTGTGTAGTTTTCCATTCATACGGCTACAGACAGCAAAACTCAGAAGAGCAGCCATTCTCCACCATGAATTATGGTAAAACAAACACCGCTCGCGCCTCACAGATGACAGCTTACAGTTTTGTGTAAAGATGAAGTTACTTTGTACAGCGCCGATTTGCAGACGCTGTGCACACAGGTTCATAAGCAGAAGTCCCTCTGTACCACGGCAGACCCCGACAATGTTGCACGAACACACTTGAACCAGTACGTTATGGACCACTTTTCACACATGGTTGGTGTACCCTCCAGCCAGCTGTAGCTTTTCAACTCACAGCCCGACACACACCCAAAAAACAGCTGAGAGAGCACAGACTACGCCCGAGAGGTGTGATTGCAGATGCCCTCAGGTGGGTCCACCTCCCCTGCAGCGGCACTGCAGACCACGCCCCGCCACACACATGAAACACGTAAATAAATATTTATGCACTTTTGCATTCACTTTTTGTTTTTTGTTATTTTTACACAGTGTTCTGAATGATGAACAATGGTCTACAGCCAATCTTGTGTATTATTATACAAACTTTGGTTGTAAGATTCAGATAACTATTAATAAAGCTAAATATTTATATGAGAGTAAGAAAGAAAAGTATATCTTTGTGTCCACCTTTCTCTGTTAATGCCCTACCTGGCCCCCCTGGCAAAAGCTTTGCTAGATCCGCCCCTGCACAGTTACCAGCTGTCAGCTACACAAAAAAAGGAGCTTGGTGTATATTTGTCTCTCAGAAACAGTTCATAACTTCCCTTCAACTCATTCATGTCACCTAAGGGTAAACCTGTTTCTCCATCACCTGTTCAGCTCTGATGATTCAGTAAGGACATCTGGTTTGGAACAGCCGTTTTTACAGCTGTGGCTGCAGCAAACATCAGCTGATACTAGAAATTAAAAGCAAATGAATTCTAACAACAGCTGATCAACCTTAAACATGCTGCTGTTGTTTAGCGAGATAAACAAACAAGAGAGAAAAGCCGATCATTGATCAGTTTCATGACTGAAGTTTCAACAGGCGAGAGAATGACAGGGAGGCTGTCATAAAGTTCAACATCGGTAACATCGGTAACTTAGCCCGCACACAGCTGTATACAAACTCCGTAGTGCTAGCTAGCACGCAGTACAAGTTATTGTAAGTGATTGTAAAAAGTCAGCACAACAAAAATAAACTACACCTAAACTCGGTTTATATCTGACCCAAATAGAGTGCAGGTCATAACTTCTACCTGAAATTCAGTTCACCTCAGCTCCTGCCTTCGCTTTCCCTGATCCACGATTGACCTCCGCGTTAGCAACACCGGTCGATCGGCGGTAGCCTCACCGCCTTTTATGTCTCGTTCGCGGCATGTCCTTTCTGTCACACACCGGTGGATAGCTGCCTCTGTTGTAGCTCCACCACCAAACAACTCAGTTATTTTTCCACATCGACCAGCATCATCGGCCCATATAAACAAAAATAAGTCAGCTAAGACACAGACCCTTGCCGAGCGATCGGGCGATTAAACAAATTTAGCCACCTCACTATCAGCCAAGCCTGGGTGGTTTTCACGAAGGGTCGCTAGCCGCGCTAGCTAGCTAAGCTAGCGGCGCTAGCTAGCTAGCCAGCCGGCTATCAGCAACACGTAAGAGAACTGTTGCTAAATAAACTACACCTAAACTCGTTTATATCTGACCCAAATAGAGTGCAGGTCATAACTTCTTACCTGAAATTCAGTTCACCACACGCTCCTGCCTTCGCTTTCCCTGATCCACGATTGACCTCCGCATTAGCAAACACCGGACGATCGGCGGTAGCCTCACCGCCTTTTATGTCTCGTTCGCGGCATGTCCTTTCTGTCACACACCGGTGGATAGCTGCCCTCTGTTGTAGCTCCACCACCAAACAACTCAGTTATTTTTTCCACATCGACCAGCATCATCGGCCCATATAAACGAAAAATAGTCCAGCTAAGACACAGACCCTTGCCGAGCGATCGGGCGATTAAACAAATTTTAGCCACCTCACTATCAGCCAAGCCTGGGTGGTTTTCACGAAGGGTCGCTAGCCGCGCTAGCTAGCTAAGCTAGCGGCGCTAGCTAGCTAGCCAGCCGGCTATCAGCAACACGTAAGACAACTGTTGCTAAATAAACTACACCTAAACTCGGTTTATATCTGACCCAAATAGAGTGCAGGTCATAACTTCTACCTGAAATTCAGTTCACCTCACGCTCCTGCCTTCGCTTTCCTGATCCACGATTGACCTCCGCGTTAGCAAACACCGGACGATCGCGGTAGCCTCACCGCCTTGTATGTATCGTTCGCGGCATGTCCTTTCGTCACACACCAGTGGATAGCTGCCCTCTGTTGTAGCTCCACCACCAAACAACTCAGTTATTTTTCCACATCGACCAGCATCATCGCCCATATAAACGAAAAATAAGTCCAGCTAGACACAGACCCTTGCCGAGCGATCAGGCGATTAAACAAATTTAGCCACCTCACTATCAGCCAAGCCTGGGTGGTTTTTCACGAGGGGCGCTAGCTAGCTAAGCTAGCGGCGCTAGCTAGCTAGCCGGCTATCAGCAACACTAAGAGAATTGTCTCTAATATGGGATGTCTTGATAAAACGAGCAGATATTGAAGTTTACACACCTACATTCTCGCCTGAAAATATCTTAAAAGTGTAGTTTGTGACCTAGAAACACGAATAAAAGACATATAAAACGAAGTGGTGTCCGCCATTGTTAACTCGGCAGAGGGGTGCTATGAATTATGGGATATGGAGTTTTGTAACAAGCATACAGATTTTCAGCCGTACTACTCCCGGTATACCACTAGAGAGAGCCAACCCACCACAAATAAAGTCTGTTCTATGGAAATTGCCTAAATTTGCACTAAAATCTAAATATTTCAAAAACTATAAAAGTCATAACACCAAAGTGTAACCATACTAGTCCAGCTCCAGCCGCACAAAATGATCTAACATATGTAACCCTATTTTCAAACTGTTTGGCAGAGAAGCGCGGAAAATTTTCACTAAAATATTAATATTTAAAAACTATAATAGTTATAAACACCAAAAGTCATAGCACACCATTCCTGATCCAGCCGCACAAATGAGGTAACATATATGAAGCTTGTCTCAAAACTGCGGGGCGAGTTTCGCTGCAAAATTCAGGCGGAAACTGAAGAATATAATAACTAGAAAAAATTTGCATTCCTGCGAAAATCAGTGTGGATGCTGTAAAGCTGAAGCTGTCAGCTGAAACTAGCTGAAAAAGCTGAAAAGTTGCAGAAGTGTAAAACCTTGCAAAAAATTGTAATAACTTGCAGAAGCATAAGAATTAGCAAAAATGTAATTACTTAGCAAACTGCAATAACGTAAAGAAAACATAATACTTGGCAGAAATACAATAACATAGCAGAACTTAGCAGCAGAAATTAGAATAAATATTGTAATTAGCAGAAACAAGATAACTTTCAGAAATACAGGATTTTAGCAACCATGGTACAAGATTACATAGATACTTTATTTAAACAAAAATACCTAAACATTGCACAAATACTGTGATTTAGGACAAATACTACAACATAGCAGAAATGCTGTAATTCAGCAAATATACTATGCTATGGCACAAATAGAAAGAATATGCTCAAATACTATGATTTTGCTCAAATAATATGATTAAGCAATAATACTAAGATTTAGCAGAAATACTGTATTAGCACAAATACCGAAAAGTAGCAGAAATACTATAATTTAGCATAATAGTAATAACTTGCACAATTACAAATATGGACATGTAAATGGCTGTATTATATAGCGCTTTATGGTCCCTAAGGACCCAAAGCGCTTTACATATCCAGTCATCACCATTCACACACTGGTGATGGCAAGCTACGTTGTAGCCACAGCCACCCTGGGCGCACTGACAGAGGCGAGGCTGCTGGACACTGGCGCCACCGGCCCTCTGACCACCACCAGTAGGCACACAATAAGATACACCCATAAAAAGGCTCTCCTCTCTCTCTCTCTCTCTCTCTCTCTGTCATACACCACACACACCACAACACACACACACACACACAACACACCACACCACACACGCAGCAGCAGCAGAAGCAAGTGAACAAATAGGGCTGTACATACAGTGTTTCCTGTATGTTCTAGTAGGTCAAAAAGCCTGGAGCTGCTTAATTGAATCCACCAATCAGAAGGCTATGTACTTTTTCCCGCCAAACAGGTGCACCTGTTTTACACACGCAGCACAGAGACAGGATTTGTGCGGTCTATTTTTCATAGTGAGGACTCCTCTCAAACAAATGGCTATAATTCCTAACCGTAGGTCTAGAACGGTCATTCTTACACTGTTTGTTCAGAAGAGATGGGGGGGATTGTCAAGTGTTGTGTGTTTAAAGTAAAAATATGAATTTGTAGAGATACATGACATGGATGAGTGGTTGGCTTACAACCCATGAAAGCCCCAATATGGAAATTTGAATGTCTCAGCCTTCAGATTGATTGTGGCGGGAAGGCAGAGGCCCAATATGCAATTTGAATTCTCAGTCCTCAGATATGATTGGCTGGTTGGGAAGTCATGCATGACTTGATATGTCATTTGAAAATTACAGTACTCACAGAGGATTGGCTCCCTGAGGAGCTGGCAGGAATACATAGAATACTATGATTACCCAGAAATACTGCGTTAGTAGAAATATTATGTTTTAGCACAAATACTATAAAATGGCTGAAATAGTATGATTAGCACAAATGCTGTATTTAGCACAAATACTGAAAAGCAGCAGAAATGCTATGACTTAGCACAATAGTAATAACTGAAATAGAAAAATGGAAAAGCAAAATGAACAGCTGAAAAAATGCTGAACATTCTAAGGCTCCCTCAAATGTAATGTTGAATGAAAAAAAAATCAGCAAAAAAAAAGTATAACAGTCACACAATCAAAAATATGGACACATATGGAAACACACAAGCAAGAGAGACACAGGATCAAATTCAGTCAACCAGTCTAAATATATTGAATTTAAATCATACAATAAGATGCTCCCATAAAAACGCTCTCTCGCCCTCCTTTCTCTCTCTCTCTGACAACACACACACACACACACACACACACACACACACACACACACCAGCAGCAGCCAATAGCCTGGGAGCTGCTGAATTTGAATCCACCAATCAGAGAGGCTGTATACTTTTTCCTGCCAAAACAGGTGCACCTGTTTTTACACACATGCAGCACAGAGACAGGATTGTGCTGTCTATTTTTCATAGTGAGGATTCCCCTCAAACAAATGGCTATAATTTCCTAACCGTAGGGGCTAGAACAGTCATTCTTACACCGTTTTGTTCAGAAGAGATGGGGGATCTTAAAGTGTTGACAATTTACATTAAAATATGAATTATTGAAGATATTTGACTTCTAATGCACCATAACTGAGTAGAGGCAAAGCGAAAACTGCCTTGACTTGCCCTCAAACAATGCTTTCTAACTCTAAATCTATTGGAGTATCGATATCATTCTTTCACCGTAAGAGACAGCAGGCTTTGGTGAACAGTCATGGAAATTTTCAGGTCTGTGTGGAAATCCATCAAAAAGATATGACGAGAGAAAAAAGTGCCATTTCCAGAGTTTGAAATCTGAAGAAATCTGAGCAAGGGATGAATTTCCTACCCTCAAACAAACCCAATTCATGGCCAAATGGTAATAGGTGAGAAAGAAATTCTTGAATTGTGAGCGTCAGGAGTGTCTGAAGATATATTGGCACAAGCCTCATGTCTTAACTTTGCTGCGTTGAGATATGACGATTTGAAAATGCTCTCATTAGAGAAATCCAGTGGTGATTTTGAACAAGCTCTCCATTGACTTTCTATGCAGTTTTCAGACTTTGTGTTGGTGTGAGGAGATTTGCCAAAATTCTATTATACGAATACTGTAATCAGCACATATACTGTAACATTTTAGAAATTCTCCACTTAGTAGTAATACTATAACATAACACAAATGTTATGATGAGTTGAGCGGCTGGTACTCTGGTGCAGTCAGCACAATCTGGAGCTGAACACTCTTAAACTGTAGAGATGACAGTGGACTTCAGGAGACATCCCTCAACTCTGCCCCCCTCATCATATCAGACAGCCCTGTGTCGACTGTGGAGATCTTCAAGTTGCTGGGTACCACCATCTCCCAGGACCTGAAGTGGGAGACCAACATCAACTCCATCTCAAAAGACCCAGCAGAGGATGTACTTCCTGAGACAACTGGGGAAGTACAGTCTTCCACAGGAGCTGCTGATCCAGTTCTACACTGCAGTCATTGAGTCTGTCCTGTGCTCCTCCATCACAGTCTGGTATGGTGCAGCCACTAAACAGGACAGGTGCAGACTGCAGCGGACTGTACGGGCAGCAGAAAGGATCATCGGCGCCCCCCTGCCCTCCATCCAGGATCTGTACCTCTCAAGAACCAGGAAACGGGCAGGGAAAATCATCACAGACCCTCACACCTGGACACAGACTTTTGATCTGCTGCCCTTGGCAGACGGTCAGAAGCCTGCAGACCAGGACCACCCGACACAGGAACAGTTTCTTTCCCCTCGCCATCTCCCTTCTAACAGTTGAACTGTCACACTGCTCCCACTGCCAGACTGCAACTGCACCTTATGTACATTCTGTAGTATTCATTCCACCTCATTTCATTCTGTATTTATGTATATACGTTTAGATTAGTTATTTTAGTTGGTTTACACAGCTTTGTGTATGTATGTGTATGCATGTGTAATGTTATATAGATACGTGTGTGTGTGGGTCGTGTGTGTGTGTGCGTGTGTGTGTGTGTGGTGTGTGTGTGTGTGTGTGATTTACATTGCTGTGCTCGAGAGCCACCATCTACCGGAACCAAATTCCTTGTATTTGTCTGCACATATACTTGGCCAATAACACGATTCTGATGATTGGCACAAAACCATGATTTGGCAAAATACTATGATTAGCAGAAATACTATGATTGAGCAGAAGTACTAAGATGTAGTAAAAGTACTTTGATTTAAGAGAATCCAATTATGGAGGAGTAATACTTTAAAATGGGAGAATATTGATACACACACATTCACAGAGCCTAAAGGGAAGAGTATTTGTGCCATGGAGTGTTAAGAAGAATGTGAGGTCCATATTAGAAAAGCTGGTAAAAAGTTTTGAGAATTGTAATAAATGATGAATATGAATTAGTGGTCTGTGATAGTGTATTAATTGTAGGGCAAAAAACATGTTGTGCAAGGTGGAGTTGAACCCACGACCTTTGGTTGCGACCTGTGTCATTACCAGCTGCCCATGGGAAAGACAGTGAGCGCCTGGAAAACAGGTGATGAGCAGTCAGAATTAGATCGCGGTGTGAGGCAAAGAGCGCCGTTTTTTGGAGTTACAAAACATCATGTAACTCCAAACTAGGTGGACTAGAAGCATAATTCTTGTACTGGGTGAATCAGCGGACTTTGGTGTACTTTGACTGCGATTTACATACTCTTTGTACATTCCGTCGCTGAGATATGACGAGAGAAGAAAGGGCAGACCT
>NW_020328593.1:0-16592 GCF_001858045.2 Oreochromis niloticus
GATGAAAGAAACTGGCAACAAATTCCTCCACTACAAACCAGTCTGATACACTTCTTTGCAGTGTTCACGTTTACTTAAGGCACTACCCAAAAGGCGCCACAAGAGGGCACTCCAACACAAGAGAGAGGTGAATGAGCAGAATTTCTGCTGAAAAGAGGCAGAAGGTTCTGTATGTAGAAAAAGAAACACTGTTGAACCATGTGTGAAATAAATAAAGAAGAAATGAAAGAACAACCTGCTGCCAAATTCACCAATCAGAGGTACTGCCTCAGTGTGCTTCATCAGGCTGTTTACTTGTTTCTGCCATGGAGCGTTAACAAGAATCTGAGTCCATATTAGAAAAGTTGCTAAAATCATAAACTTTGCAGAATTGTAATAAATTAGCAATATAAATTACAGGTCTGTGATAGTGTATAAATTTGTAGTGAAAAAAAAAAACGTGGACCAAGGTGGGATTGACCCACGACCTTTGAGCTGCAGAGCCGTGTCATTACTGATTGCGCCACCTGGAAAGGGGCGGCGGCTGAAAGACAGATACTTGGCAGTCAGAAAATAGATCGCGGTGAGAGGCGAAAACGCCGTTTTTGGAGTTACAAAACGTCGTGTAACTCAAAAACTAGGAGGGCTAGCAGCATAATTCTTGTACTGGGTGAATCAGCGGACTTTGGTGTATTTTGACTGCGATTTTCATAGCTCGTTCTACCTCGCCGCGGAGATATGAGAGAGAAGAAACGGCTTCATTTTCCAGAGTTGAAGACTGAGAGAAGGACAGATTTCCACCCCCAAACAAACGTAATTCATTGCTCAACGGTAAGATAATTCTAAAAACTGCTTCCACCGTGAGTGTCAGCAGTGTCTGAAGATATATTGGCACAAGCCTCATGTTCCTAACTTTGCTTTGTTAAAGAGATATGGCGATTTGAAAATGCCTCCCGTTACAGAATTTCAGCTCTGAATTGAAACCTCCCCATAGACTTTGAATGGGAGTATTTGAGACCTTGTGTCACTCCGAGGCAAATTGCGAAAAAACGGTAAATCTCACAATAAAGATAGTGACATTGTCTGAAAGCCAGCAAAAATACCTACGTTTTGATGTATAATTGTGGGGGTTGAGTGGAAATTGAGTGAGTAGCAAGAAGTTGTTTAGACATGAAGAGAAAATTCAGAACGGACCAGCACTCACTCTGACTTAATTGCATAGCAACCATAGCAACGCATGTATTTTCTGAAAAATCACAATTTTGCAACTGAAAACTTAAAGAGAGATAAGATTAAAACGGTAGAAGATCTGAAAAAGCTGAATCAGACAGGAATAGCCCAATAATCTGAAAGATTTTTAAATTTGAATGGAGTTTCTAGGTGAAAGCATGACGTAGTTAAGTTTCAAGACAAGCAAGTTTTAGCAGAATTGTGGAAGTTTCCATTCATTTCAATGGGACAAATTAAAGGAAAAAGTGTAATATTTTAAAAAGTATAACAGTAATAAACACCAAAAGTCATAGCTGGCATTAGCAGAAAGGGCAGAACACTTTAGAGTTTGAACGAGAAAATCGGCTGAAAACTGAAGGGAGTAGATAAGTGCCAAAAGTGTACGGAAGCAACTGGAATATAGTGGAATAAAGAATAAAGAGAAACAGGAACTCAATAGTGTGGAAGCCCTATTAGGGCATCCACACAATAAAGAGAAAACAGGAAAAAACAATAGTGTGGAAGCCCTTTAGGGCATCCACACAATAAAGAATAAAGAGAAACAGGAACTCAATAGTGTGGAAGCCCTTAGGGCATCCACACAATAAAGAGAAACAGGAAACAATTGTGTGGAAGCCCTTTAGGATCCACACAATAAAGAAAAAGAGAAACAGGAACTCAATAGTGTGGAAGCCTTTAGGCATCCACACAATAAGAGAAACAGGAACTCAATAGTGTGGAAGCCCTTTTAGGGCATCCACACAACTAGAAAGCGAAAATTTCAGAAGAAATTTTATGTGTGCCTATGCCGCTGCTAATCACTGTAGTTGCCATTCATACGGCTACAGACAGCAAAACTCAGAAGAGCAGCCATTCTCCACCATGAACTATGGTAAAACAAACACCGCTCACGCTTCACAGATGACAGCTTACAGTTTTGTGTAAAGATGAAGTTACTTCGTACAGCGCCGATTTGCAGACGCTGTGCACACAGGTTCATGAGCAGAAGTCCCATTGTACCACGGCAGACCCGACAATGTTTGCATGAACACGCTTTGAAGCATTACATTATAGACCACTTTTCACACATGCATTCACTTTTTGTTTTTTGTTATTTTACACAGTGTTCTGAATTATGAACAATGGTCTACAGCCAATCTTGTGTATTATTATACAAACTTTGGTTGTGAGATTCAGATAACTATTTAATAAAAGCTAAATATTTTATATGAGAGTAAGAAAGAAAAGTATATCTTTATGTCCACCTTTCTCTGTTAATGCCCTACCTGGCCCCCTGGCAAAAGCTTGCTAGATCCGCCCCTGCACAGTTACCAGCTGTCAGCTACACAAAAAAAGGAGCTTGGTGTTTACAGGGAGTGCAGAATTATTAGGCAAATCAGTATTTTGTCCACATCATCCTCTTCATGCATGTTGTCTTACTCCAAGCTGTATAGGCTCGAAAGCCTACTACCAATTAAGCATATTAGGTGATGTGCATCTCTGTAATGAGAAGGGGTGTGGTCTAATGACATCAACCTATATCAGGTGTGCATAATTATTAGGCAACCTCCTTTCCTTTGGCAAATGGTGTCAAAAGAAGGACTTGACAGGCTCAGAAAGTCAAAAATAGTGAGATATCTTGCAGAGGGATGCAGCAGTCTTAAATTGCAAAGCTTCTGAAGCGTGACCATCGAACAATCAAGCGTTTCATTCAAATAGTCAACAGGTCGCAAGAGCGTGTGGAAAAACAAGGCGCAAAATAACTGCCATGAACTGAGAAAGTCAAGCGTGCAGCTGCCAAGATGCCACTTGCCACCAGTTTGGCCATATTTCAGAGCTGCAACATCACTGGAGTGCCCAAAAGCACAAGGTGTGCAATACTCAGAGACACGGCCGAGGTAAGAAAGGCTGAAAGACGACCACCACTGAACAAGACACACAAGCTGAAACGTCAAGACTGGGCCAAGAAATATCTCAAGACTGATTTTTCTAAGGTTTTATGGACTGATGAAATGAGAGTGAGTCTTGATGGGCCAGATGGATGGGCCCGTGGCTGGATTGGTAAAGGGCAGAGAGCTCCAGTCCCACTCAGACGACAGCAAGGTGGGGTGGAGTACTGGTTTGGGCTGGTATCATCAAAGATGAGCTTGTGGGGCCTTTTCGGGTTGAGGATGGAGTCAAGCTCAACTCCCAGTCCTACTGCCAGTTTCTGGAAGACACCTTCTTCAAGCAGTGGTACAGGAAGAAGTCTGCATCCTTCAAGAAAAACATGATTTTCATGCAGGACAATGCTCCATCACACGCGTCCAAGTACTCCACAGCGTGGCTGGCAAGAAAGGGTATAAAGAAGAAAAACTAATGACATGGCCTCCTTGTTCACCTGATCTGAACCCCATTGAGAACCTGTGGTCCATCATCAAATGTGAGATTTACAAGGAGGGAAAACAGTACACCTCTCTGAACAGTGTCTGGGAGGCTGTGGTTGCTGCTGCACGCAATGTTGATGGTGAACAGATCAAAACACTGACAGAATCCATGGATGGCAGGCTTTTGAGTGTCCTTGCAAAGAAAGGTGGCTATATTGGTCGCTGATTTGTTTTTGTTTTGTTTTTGAATGTCAGAAATGTATATTTGTGAATGTGGAGATGTTATATTGGTTTCACTGGTAAAATAATAATTGAAATGGGTATATATTTGTTTTTGTTAAGTTGCCTAATAATTATGCACAGTAATAGTCACCTGCACACACAGATATCCCCTAAAATAGCTAAAACTAAAAACAAACTAAAACTACTTCCAAAAACATTCAGCTTTGATATTAATGAGTTTTTGGGTTCATTGAGAACATGGTTGTTGTTCAATAATAAATTATTCCTCAAAAATACAACTTGCCTAATAATTCTGCACTCCCTGTATGAGAGTAAGAAAGAAAAGTATATCTTTATGTCCACCTTTCTCTGTTAATGCCCTACCTGGCCCCCTGGCAAAAGCTTTGCTAGATCCGCCCCTGCACAGTTACCAGCTGTCAGCTACACAAAAAAAGGAGCTTGGTGTTTGTCTCTCAGAAACAGTTCATAACTTCCCTTCAACTCATTCATGTCACCTAAGGGTAAACCTGTTTCTCCATCACCTGTTCAGCTCTGATGATTCAGTAAGGATATCTGGTTTGGAACAGCCGTTTTTACAGCTGTGGCTGCAGCAAACATCAGCTGATACTAGAAATTAAAGCAAATGAATTCTAACAACAGCTGATCAAGCTTAAACGTGCTGCTGTTGTTTAGCGCGATAAACAAACAAGAGAGAAAAGCCGATCATTGATCAGTTTCATGACTGAAGTTTCAACAGGCGAGAGAATGACAGGGGAGGCTTCGTAACGACAGAATAAATCGTAATATTTTCTCTGAATGTGGCACGATTCCGTTTGTACGGCAACTCTACGAACTAACCATTATGAATAAAATAAAGTCCAACGTCAGTAACTTAGCGCGCACACAGCTGTATATAAACTCCCGTCGTGCTAGCTAGCACGCAGTACGATTGTAAAAAGTCAGCACAACGAAAATAAACTACACCTAAACTCTGTTTATATCTGACCCAAATAGAGTGCAGTTCATAACTTCTTACCTGAAATTCAGTTCACCTCACGCTCCTGCCTTCGCTTTCCCTGATCCATGATTGACCACCGCGTTAGCAATCGCCTGCCCGGCCTCATATGTCTCGTTGGCGGCATGTCCTTTCTGTCACACACCGGTGGGTAGCTGCCCTCTGTTGTAGCTCCACCACCAACAACTCAGTTATTTTTCCACATCCAGCTGTAACTCCGATTCTATGCGAGCATTTGCGAGAGACCGGGGAGGTGAAACCACAGAGAGAGTCCCCTCGCTATCCATTTGCAGCCAAGTGCGGCAGCTAGCTAGGTAGCCGGCTAGCTGTCAGGCAGGACCGACGTAGTCAGAGCACTGTCGCTAATATGGGATGTCTTGATAAAACAAGCAGATATTTGAAGTTTACACACCTACATTCTCGCCTGAAATATCTTAAAAGCTTATTTTGTGACCTAGAACACGAATAAAAGACATATAAACGAAGTGGTGGCCGCCATTGTTCACTCTGTAGAGGCGTGCTATGAATTGTGGGATATTGAGTTTTCCACCAAGCATTACCGTAACTTTTGAATGATTTGCGCAACCTTAAAATTCCAATGGCTCCTGAAAGCAGCGACGCTGTGCGCACCGTTGAAATTGTCATCATTACGGTAATCCAAATAAGGGTACACAGGCTGTACCACTCCCGGCATACCACTAGAGAGAGCCAACACACCACAAATGAAGTCTGTTTATTTGGCGCCAAAAGATGAATTGGCCTAAATTTGCACTAAATATTAATATTTAAAAAACTATAAAAGTCATGACACCAAAAGTCATGACATAATAGTCCAGCTCCAGCCGCACAAAATGATCTAACATATGTAACCTAATGTCAAAACTGTTCGGCAGAGGAGCGCGGGAAAATTTTCACTAAAATATTAATATTTAAAAACTATAAAATTCACAAAGACCAAAAGTCATAGCACACCATTCCAGATCCGGCCGCACAAAATGAGGTAACATATATGAAGCTTGTCTCAAAACTGCGGGGCGAGATTCGCTGCAAATTTCAGGCGGAAACTGGAGAATAATAATAATAACTAGAAAGCGAAATTTCAGAAGAAATTTTATGTGTGCCTATGCCGCTGCTAATCTGTGTAGTTTTCCATTCATACGGCTACAGACAGCAAACTCAGAAGAGCAGCCATTCTCCACCATGAATTATGGTAAAAACAAACACCGCTCGCGCCTCACAGATGACAGCTTACAGTTTTGGGTAAAGATGAGGTCACTTTGTACAGCCCCGATTTGCAGACGCTGTGCACACAGGTTCATAAGCAGAAGTCCCTCTGTACCACGGCAGACCCCGACAATGTTTGCACGAACACACTTTGAACCAGTACGTTATGGACCACTTTTCACACATGGTTGGTGTACCCTCCCAGCCAGCTGTAGCTTTTCAACTCACAGCCCGACACACACCCAAAAAACAGCTGAGAGAGCACAGACTACGCCCGAGAGGTGTGATTGCAGATGCCCCTCAGGTGGGTCCACCTCCCCTGCAGCGGCACTGCAGACCACGCCCCGCCACACACATGAAACACGTAAAATAAATATTTATGCACTTTTGCATTCACTTTTTGTTTTTTGTTATTTTTACACAGTGTTCTGAATGATGAACAATGGTCTACAGCCAATCTTGTGTATTATTATACAAACTTTGGTTGTAAGATTCAGATAACTATTTAATAAAAGCTAAATATTTTATATGAGAGTAAGAAAGAAAAGTATATCTTTGTGTCCACCTTTCTCTGTTAATGCCCTACCTGGCCCCCCTGGCAAAAGCTTTGCTAGATCCGCCCCTGCACAGTGACCAGCTGTCAGCTACACAAAAAAAGGAGCTTGGTGTATATTTGTCTCTCAGAAACAGTTCATAACTTCCCTTCAACTCATTCATGTCACCTAAGGGTAAACCTGTTTCTCCATCACCTGTTCAGCTCTGATGATTCAGTAAGGACATCTGGTTTGGAACAGCCGTTTTTACAGCTGTGGCTGCAGCAAACATCAGCTGATACTAGAAATTAAAAGCAAATGAATTCTAACAACAGCTGATCAACCTTAAACATGCTGCTGTTGTTTAGCGAGATAAACAAACAAGAGAGAAAAGCCGATCATTGATCAGTTTCATGACTGAAGTTTCAACAGGCGAGAGAATGACAGGGGAGGCTGTCATAAAGTTCAACATCGGTAACATCGGTAACTTAGCGCGCACACAGCTGTATACAAACTCCCTCGTGCTAGCTAGCACGCAGTACAAGTTATTGTAAGTGATTGAAAAAGTCAGCACAACGAAAATAAACTACACCTAAACTCGGTTTATATCTGACCCAAATAGAGTGCAGGTCATAACTTCTTACCTGAAATTCAGTTCACCTCACGCTCCTGCCTTCGCTTTCCCTGATCCACGATTGACCTCCGCGTTAGCAAACACCGGTCGATCGGCGGTAGCCTCACCGCCTTTTATGTCTCGTTCGCGGCATGTCCTTTCTGTCACACACCGGTGGATAGCTGCCCTCTGTTGTAGCTCCACCACCAAACAACTCAGTTATTTTTTCCACATCGACCAGCATCATCGGCCCATATAAACAAAAAATAAGTCCAGCTAAGACACAGACCCTTGCCGAGCGATCGGGCGATTAAACAAATTTTAGCCACCTCACTATCAGCCAAGCCTGGGTGGTTTTTCACGAAGGGTCGCTAGCCGCGCTAGCTAGCTAAGCTAGCGGCGCTAGCTAGCTAGCCAGCCGGCTATCAGCAACACGTAAGAGAACTGTTGCTAAATAAACTACACCTAAACTCGGTTTATATCTGACCCAAATAGAGTGCAGGTCATAACTTCTTACCTGAAATTCAGTTCACCACACGCTCCTGCCTTCGCTTTCCCTGATCCACGATTGACCTCCGCATTAGCAAACACCGGACGATCGGCGGTAGCCTCACCGCCTTTTATGTCTCGTTCGCGGCATGTCCTTTCTGTCACACACCGGTGGATAGCTGCCCTCTGTTGTAGCTCCACCACCAAACAACTCAGTTATTTTTTCCACATCGACCAGCATCATCGGCCCATATAAACGAAAAATAAGTCCAGCTAAGACACAGACCCTTGCCGAGCGATCGGGCGATTAAACAAATTTTAGCCACCTCACTATCAGCCAAGCCTGGGTGGTTTTTCACGAAGGGTCGCTAGCCGCGCTAGCTAGCTAAGCTAGCGGCGCTAGCTAGCTAGCCAGCCGGCTATCAGCAACACGTAAGACAACTGTTGCTAAATAAACTACACCTAAACTCGGTTTATATCTGACCCAAATAGAGTGCAGGTCATAACTTCTTACCTGAAATTCAGTTCACCTCACGCTCCTGCCTTCGCTTTCCCTGATCCACGATTGACCTCCGCGTTAGCAAACACCGGACGATCGGCGGTAGCCTCACCGCCTTGTATGTATCGTTCGCGGCATGTCCTTTCTGTCACACACCAGTGGATAGCTGCCCTCTGTTGTAGCTCCACCACCAAACAACTCAGTTATTTTTTCCACATCGACCAGCATCATCGGCCCATATAAACGAAAAATAAGTCCAGCTAAGACACAGACCCTTGCCGAGCGATCAGGCGATTAAACAAATTTTAGCCACCTCACTATCAGCCAAGCCTGGGTGGTTTTTCACGAAGGGGCGCTAGCTAGCTAAGCTAGCGGCGCTAGCTAGCTAGCCGGCTATCAGCAACACTTAAGAGAATTGTCTCTAATATGGGATGTCTTGATAAAACGAGCAGATATTTGAAGTTTACACACCTACATTCTCGCCTGAAAATATCTTAAAAGTGTAGTTTGTGACCTAGAAACACGAATAAAAGACATATAAAACGAAGTGGTGTCCGCCATTGTTTAACTCGGCAGAGGGGTGCTATGAATTATGGGATATGGAGTTTTGTAACAAGCATACAGATTTTCAGCCGTACTACTCCCGGTATACCACTAGAGAGAGCCAACCCACCACAAATAAAGTCTGTTTCTATGGAAATTGGCCTAAATTTGCACTAAAATCTAAATATTTCAAAAACTATAAAAGTCATAAACACCAAAAGTGTATACCATACTAGTCCAGCTCCAGCCGCACAAAATGATCTAACATATGTAACCCTATTTTCAAAACTGTTTGGCAGAGAAGCGCGGGAAAATTTTCACTAAAATATTAATATTTAAAAAACTATAATAGTTATAAACACCAAAAGTCATAGCACACCATTCCTGATCCAGCCGCACAAAATGAGGTAACATATATGAAGCTTGTCTCAAAACTGCGGGGCGAGTTTCGCTGCAAAATTTCAGGCGGAAACTGAAGAATAATAATAACTAGAAAAATTTGCATTTCCTGCGAAAATGCAGTGTGGATGCTGTAAAGCTGAAGCTGTCAGCTGAAACTAGCTGAAAAAGCTGAAAAGTTGCAGAAGTTGTAAAACCTTTGCAAAAAATTGTAATAACTTTGCAGAAGCATAAGAACTTAGCAAAAATGTAATTACTTAGCAGAACTGCAATAACGTAAAGAAAACATAATACTTGGCAGAAATACAATAACATAGCAGAACTTAGCAGCAGAAATTAGAATAAATATTGTAACTTAGCAGAAACAAGATAACTTTTCAGAAATACAGGATTTTAGCAACCATGGTACAAGATTACATAGATACTTTATTTAAACAAAAATACCTAAACATTGCACAAATACTGTGATTTAGGACAAATACTACAACATAGCAGAAATGCTGTAATTCAGCAAATATACTATGCTATGGCACAAATAGAAAGAATATGCTCAAATACTATGATTTTGCTCAAATAATATGATTAAGCAATAATACTAAGATTTAGCAGAAATACTGTATTTAGCACAAATACCGAAAAGTAGCAGAAATACTATAATTTAGCATAATAGTAATAACTTGCACAATTACAAATATGGACATGGTAAATGGCCTGTATTTATATAGCGCTTTTATGGTCCCTAAGGACCCCAAAGCGCTTTACATATCCAGTCATTCACCCATTCACACACTGGTGATGGCAAGCTACGTTGTAGCCACAGCCACCCTGGGGCGCACTGACAGAGGCGAGGCTGCTGGACACTGGCGCCACCGGGCCCTCTGACCACCACCAGTAGGCACACAATAAGATACACCCATAAAAAGGCTCTCTCTCTCTCTCTCTCTCTCTCTCTCTCTCTGTCATACACACACACACACACACACACACACACACACACACACACACACACACACACACACACACGCAGCAGCAGCAGAAGCAAGTGAACAAATAGGGGCTGTACATACAGTGTTTCCTGTATGTTTCTAGGTAGGTCAAAAAGCCTGGAGCTGCTTAATTTGAATCCACCAATCAGAAAGGCTATGTACTTTTTCCCGCCAAAACAGGTGCACCTGTTTTTACACACGCAGCACAGAGACAGGATTTGTGCGGTCTATTTTTCATAGTGAGGACTCCTCTCAAACAAATGGCTATAATTTCCTAACCGTAGGGTCTAGAACGGTCATTCTTACACTGTTTTGTTCAGAAGAGATGGGGGGATTGTCAAGTGTTGTGTGTTTAAAGTAAAAATATGAATTTGTAGAGATACATGACATGGATGAGTGGTTGGCTTACAACCCATGAAAGCCCCAATATGGAAATTTGAATGTCTCAGCCTTCAGATGTGATTGGCTGGCGGGGAAGGCATGAAGGCCTCAATATGCAAATTTGAATGTCTCAGTCCTCAGATATGATTGGCTGGTTGGGAAGTCATGCATGACTTGATATGTCAATTTGAAAATTACAGTACTCACAGAGGATTGGCTCCCTGAGGAGCTGGCAGGAATACATAGAAATACTATGATTACCAGAAATACTGCGTTTAGTAGAAATATTATGTTTTAGCACAAATACTATAAAATGGCTGAAATAGTATGATTTAGCACAAATGCTGTATTTAGCACAAATACTGAAAAGCAGCAGAAATGCTATGACTTAGCACAATAGTAATAACTGAAATAGAAAAATTGGAAAAGCAAAATGAACAGCTGAAAAAATGCTGAACATTCTAAGGCTCCCTCAAATGTAATTGTTGAATGAAAAAAAAATCAGCAAAAAAAAAAGTATAACAGTCACACAATCAAAATATGGACACATATGGAAACACACAAGCACAGAGAGACACAGGATCAAATTCAGTCAACCAGTCTAAATATATTGAATTTAAATCATACAATAAGATGCTCCCATAAAAACGCTCTCTCGCCCTCTCTTTCTCTCTCTCTCTGACACACACACACACACACACACACACACACACACACACACACACCAGCAGCAGCCAAATAGCCTGGGAGCTGCTGAATTTGAATCCACCAATCAGAGAGGCTGTATACTTTTTCCTGCCAAAACAGGTGCACCTGTTTTTACACACATGCAGCACAGAGACAGGATTTGTGCTGTCTATTTTTCATAGTGAGGATTCCCCTCAAACAAATGGCTATAATTTCCTAACCGTAGGGGCTAGAACAGTCATTCTTACACCGTTTTGTTCAGAAGAGATGGGGGGATCTTAAAGTGTTGACAATTTATCATTAAAATATGAATTATTGAAGATATTTGACTTCTAATGCACCATAACTGAGTAGAGGCAAAGCGAAAACTGCCTTGACTTGCCCTCAAACAATGCTTTCTAACTCTAAATCTATTTGGAGTATCAATATCATTCTTTCATCGTAAGAGACAGCAGGCTTTGGTGAACAGTCATGGAAATTTTCAGGTCTGTGTGGAAATCCATCAAAAGATATGACGAGAGAAAAAAGTGCCTCATTTCCAGAGTTTGAAATCTGAAGAAATCTGAGCAAGGGATGAATTTCCTACCCTCAAACAAACCCAATTCATGGCCAAATGGTAATAGGTGAGAAAGAATTCTTGAATTGTGAGCGTCAGGAGTGTCTGAAGATATATTGGCACAAGCCTCATGTCTTAACTTTGCTGCGTTGAGATATGACGATTTGAAAATGCCTCTCATTAGAGAAATCCAGTGGTGATTTTGAACAAGCTCTCCATTGACTTTCTATGCAGTTTCCAGACTTTGTGTTGGTGTGAGGAGATTTGCCAAAATTCTATTATACAGAAATACTGTAATCAGCACATATACTGTAACATTTTAGAAATTCCTCCACTTACTAGTAATACTACAACATAACACAAATGTTATGATGAGTTGAGCGGCTGGTACTCTGGTGCAGTCAGCACAATCTGGAGCTGAACACTCTTAAAACTGTAGAGATGACAGTGGACTTCAGGAGACATCCCTCAACTCTGCCCCCCCTCATCATATCAGACAGCCCTGTGTCGACTGTGGAGATCTTCAAGTTGCTGGGTACCACCATCTCCCAGGACCTGAAGTGGGAGACCAACATCAACTCCATCCTCAAAAAGACCCAGCAGAGGATGTACTTCCTGAGACAACTGGGGAAGTACAGTCTTCCACAGGAGCTGCTGATCCAGTTCTACACTGCAGTCATTGAGTCTGTCCTGTGCTCCTCCATCACAGTCTGGTATGGTGCAGCCACTAACAGGACAGGTGCAGACTGCAGCGGACTGTACGGGCAGCAGAAGGATCATCGGCGCCCCCCTGCCCTCCATCCAGGATCTGTACCTCTCAAGAACCAGGAAACGGGCAGGGAAATCATCACAGACCCCTCACACCCTGGACACAGACTTTTTGATCTGCTGCCCTCTGGCAGACGGTACACAAGCCTGCAGACCAGGACCACCGACACAGGAACAGTTTCTTTCCCCTCGCCATCTCCCTTCTAAACAGTTGAACTGTCACACTGCTCCCACTGCCAGACTGCAACTGCACCTTATGTACATTCTGTAGTATTCATTCCACCTCATTTCATTTCTGTATTTTATGTATATACGTTTAGATTAGTTATTTGTAGTTGGTTTACACAGCTTTGTGTATGTATGTGTATGCATGTGTAATGTATATATAGATACGTGTGTGTGTGGGTGCGTGTGTGTGTGTGCGTGTGTGTGTGTGTGTGCGTGTGTGTGTGGTGTGTGTGATTTACATTCCTGTGCTCGAGAGCCACCATCTACCGGAACCAAATTCCTTGTATTTGTCTGCACATATACTTGGCCAATAAACACGATTCTGATGATTTGGCACAAAACCATGATTTGGCAAAAATACTATGATTTAGCAGAAATACTATGATTGAGCAGAAGTACTAAGATGTAGTAAAGTACTTTGATTTAAGAGAAATCCAATTATGGAGGAGTAATACTTTAAAATGGGAGAAATATTGATACACACACACATTCACAGAGCCTAAAGGGAAGAGTATTTGTGCCATGGAGTGTTAAGAAGAATGTGAGGTCCATATTAGAAAAGCTGGTAAAAAGTTTTGAGAATTGTAATAAATGATGAATATGAATTAGTGGTCTGTGATAGTGTATTAATTTGTAGGGCAAAAAACATGTTGTGCAAGGTGGAGTTGAACCCACGACCTTTGGGTTGCAGACCTGTGTCATTACCAGCTGCCCCACTGGGAAAGACAGTGAGCGCCTGGAAAACAGGGTGATGAGCAGTCAGAATTAGATCGCGGTGTGAGGCAAAGAGCGCCGTTTTTGGAGTTACAAAACATCATGTAACTCCAAAACTAGGTGGACTAGAAGCATAATTCTTGTACTGGGTGAATCAGCGGACTTTGGTGTACTTTGACTGTGATTTACATTACTCTTTGTACATCTGTCGCTGAGATATGACGAGAGAAGAAAGGGCAGACCTCAGATATGATTGGCTGGCTGGGAAGCCGTGCAGGCCCTGATATGTATTTGTATGTATGAGTCCTCACAGAGGATTAGCTGCCTGGGGACGTGGCAGAAATATATAGAAATAGTATGATTAAGCATAAATACTACATTTTTTAGAAAAACTATATTAAGCACAAATCCTATAAAAAGCAGAAATACTATATTAAACAATATAAATATCCTCTAAAAATCCTATAAAAAGCAGTAAAAAAGGCATAGCGAAAACTGCCTTGACTTGCCCTCAAACAATGCTTTCTAACTCTAAATCTATTTGGAGTATCGATATCATTCTTTCACTGTAAGAGACAGCAGGCTTTGGTGAACACTCATGGAAATTTTCAGGTCTCTGTGTAAATCCATCAAAAGATATGACGAGAGAAAAAAGTGGATCATTTCCAGAGTTTGAAATCTGAAGAAATCTGAGCGAGGGATGAATTGAAAATGCCTCTCATTAGAGAAATCCAGTGGTGATTTTGAACAAGCTCTCCATTGACTTTCTATGCAGTTTTCAGACTTTGTGTTGGTGTGAGGAGATTTGCCAAAATTCTATTATACAGAAACTGTAATCAGCACATATACTGTAACATTTTAGAAATTTCTCCACTTAGTAGTAATACTATAACATAACACAAATGTTATGATGAGTTGAGCGGCTGGTACTCTGGTGCAGTCAGCACAATCTGGAGCTGAACACTCTTAAAACTGTAGAGATGACAGTGGACTTCAGGAGACATCCCTCAACTCTGCCCCCCCTCATCATATCAGACAGCCCTGTGTCGACTGTGGAGATCTTCAAGTTGCTGGATACCACCATCTCCCAGGACCTGAAGTGGGAGACCAACATCAACTCCATCCTCAAAAGACCCAGTAGAGGATGTACTTCCTGAGACAACTGGGGAAGTACAGTCTTCCACAGGAGCTGCTGATTCCAGTTCTACACTGCAGTCATTGAGTCTGTCCTGTGCTCCTCCATCACAGTCTGGTATGGTGCAGCCACTAAACAGGACAGGTGCAGACTGCAGCGGACTGTACGGGCAGCAGAAAGGATCATCGGCGCCCCCCTGCCCTCCATCCAGGATCTGTACCTCTCAAGAACCAGGAAACGGGCAGGGAAAATCATCACAGACCCCTCACACCCTGGACACAGACTTTTTGATCTGCTGCTCTCTGGCAGACGGTACAGAAGCCTGCAGACCAGGACCACCCGACACAGGAACAGTTTCTTTCCCCTCGCCATCTCCCTTCTAAACAGTTGAACTGTCACACTGCTCCCACTGCCAGACTGCAACTGCACCTTATGTACATTCTGTAGTATTCATTCCACCTCATTTCATTTCTGTATTTTATGTATATACGTTAGATTAGTTATTTGTAGTTGGGTTACACAGCTTTGTGTATGTATGTGTATGCATGTGTAATGTATATATAGATACGTGTGTGTGTGGGTGCGTGCGTGTGTGTGTGCGTGTGTGTGTGTGTGTGTGTGTGTGTGTGTGTGTGTGTGTGTGTGATTTACATTGCTGTGCTCGAGAGCCACCATCTACCGGAACCAAATTCCTTGTATTTGTCTGCACATATACTTGGCCAATAAACACGATTCTGATGATTTGGCACAAAAACCATGATTTGGCAAAAATACTATGATTTAGCAGAAATACTATGATGGAGCAGAAGTACTAAGATGTAGTAAAGTACTTTGATTTAAGAGAAATCCAATTATGGAGGAGTAATACTTTAAAATGGAGAAATATTGATACACACACACATTCACAGAGCCTAAAGGGAAGAGTATTTGTGCCATGGAGTGTTAAGAAGAATGTGAGGTCCATATTAGAAAGCTGGTAAAAGTTTTCATAATTGTAATAAATGATGAATATGAATTAGTGGTCTGTGATAGTGTATTAATTTGTAGGGCAAAAACATGTTGTCCAAGGTGGAGTTGAACCCACGACCTTCGGGTTGCAGACCTGTGTCATTACCAGCTGCGCCAGTGGGAAAGACAGTGAGCTGTTGGGAACAGGGTGATGAGCAATCAGAATTAGATCGCGGTGAGAGTCAAAGAGCGCCGTTTTTTGGAGTTACAAAACGTCGTGTAACTCCAAACTAGGTGGACTAGAAGCATAATTCTTGTACTGGGTGAATCAGCGGACTTTGGTGTACTTTGACTGCGATTTTCATTGCCCTTTGTACATCTGTCACTGAGATATGACGAGAGAAGAAACTGCAGACCGCAGATATGATTGGCTGGCTGGGAAGCTGGCACAAATATATAGTAAGGTGTGATTAAGCATAAATACTACATTTAGCAGAAATACTGTATTAAGCACAATCCTATAAAAAGCAGAAATACTATATTAAGCCAAATCTATAAAAAGCAGAAATAGTATATTAAGCAATTAAATATCCTATAGAATGGTATAAAAGCAAAAATTCTGTATATGATTGGTAGAAAAACTATAATTAATCAGAATACTATATTGGGCAGAAATACTATATTTAGCACAAATCTATAAAATAGCAGAAATAGTATGATTCAGCACAATAGTAATAACTTAAACAGAAAAATTGGAAAAGGAAATGGACAGCTGAAAAAATGCTGAACATGCTAAGGGTCCTTCAAATGTACTTGCTAATGAAAAAAACTCAGCAAAAAAGTGTAACAGTCACACAATCACAAATATGGAACATATGGAACACACATGCACAGAGAGACACACAGATCAAATTCAGTCAACCAGTCTAAATATATGAATTTAATCATACAATAAGATGCTCCCATAAAACTCTGTCTCGCCCTCTCTTTCTCTCTCTCTGTCACACACACACACACACACACACACACACACACACACACACACACACACAAGATCCAATTCAGTCAACCAGTCTAAATATATTGAATTTGAATCTT